>NW_027602709.1:0-29648 GCF_053455715.1 Rhinoraja longicauda | reverse complement strand
AGTTTATGTTACAGACTCCACTTGGAGTACTGTGTTCAGCTGTGGTCGCCCTGCTATGAGCTGGAAAGAATGCAGAGAAGATTTGCAAAGGATGTTGCCAGGAATTGAGGGTCTGAGATTGTGGATGATCAGCCATGATCACAATGAATGAATGGCGGTGCTGGCTCGAAGGGCCAAAATGGCCTCCTCCTGCACCTATTTTCTATGTTTCTATGAGAGGTTAAGCAGGTTCGGGACCTTGGATTGCAAGAGGCTGAAGGGTGATCTGATAGTGTGTAACATAATGCCAAGAAGAGATTGGGTAAATGCGTAGTCTTTTTTTCTCGGGGTAGGGGAATCAAGAACTAGAGGGCCTAGATTAAGGTGAGAGGGGAAATATTTAATAAGAATTTGAGGGGAAACTTTTTCACACATAGGGTTGTGGGTAAATGGAATAAGCTGCCAGAGGATGTAGTTGAGGCAGGTACAATCACATTTTAAAGACACTCAGACAGGTACATGGATAGGAAAGATTTGGAGCAATGCGGGCCAAACGCTGGCAAATGGGGCCAGTCTGGATGGGACATTGGGTTGGCATGGACCAGTTGGGCTGAAGGGCCTGTTTCCGCTCTCTATGACTATCTACCCAAGCTCAGGTTCCTTCAATAACATCTCTGCCAGTAATGCACCCTCGGATATCCGTTAGTTAATATACAAACTCGTTTAAACCCTCTGTTTAGATTTCAGACTTAATGGCATTTGTCTGTTAATCCATAAATAAAACCCACAAACGTCTTAAATAGATTCCAGGCAGGAAGTAACATCAGTAGGTAAGTTGGATGAAAAGTTCTTGAGGCCCTAGTTTCAATCTCAGCCTTTTACTGGTAGGTGTCAGATTATTCCAGAAATAGCCCTAAAATTTGATCCAAGTATAACTCATTCCTGTGTAGGAAGGAACTGCAAATGCATAGATTCACCAACCATTCAGCCATTTGGCTCATGGAGTCTGCACCGACATTCAATCATGGCTGATCTAATGTGTAGGAAAGAAACTGTAGATGCTGGTTTACACCAAAGACAGACTCAAAATGCTGGAGTAACTCAGCGGGACAGGCAGCATGTTTGGACAGAAGGAATGGGTGATGTTTCGGGTCGAGATCCTTCTTCAGACTGAAAGTCGTGGGAAAGATATAGAGGATGATGTAGAGAGATAAAGAACAATGAGATAAAGAACAATATGCAAAGAAAGCAACGATGATAAAGGAAACAGGCCATAATCTTACAGACTTTCACAAACATCACCCATTCCTTCTCTCCAGAGATGCTGCCTGCCCCGCTGAATTATCCCAGTGTTTTGTGCCTATCATTACTCATACCTAGTACCTGTTTAAACTCCCTTGAGCTCCCCAGATAGATTTTACATTATTACATTACAAATGTAACAATTTGTGAGCAACATTATTTTTGGAAAATATACCTTCATAGTCAATCCTTTTAAGTTCTTCTTTCTTGTCTATTTGGACGTCCTCTCCAATCACTCGCCTCTGGATGTGCTCTTCCCTCTCCCTGTCTTCTTTCCTTTCTGCCTTCCTGCTCTCTTTGTGCTTGCTTCTCCGTCGTTCCTTATCTCTGTCCTTCTCTTTATCTCTTTTCCGTTCCTTTTCTTCAATCCTCTTCCCATCTATTTTCTCTGCACATATTTCCACAAATTGCTCCTCTTCCATCTTGCTTTGCAAAGCGTTCTTCTCCATAGCAAAGAGAAATTCAGAGCATTCTTAGATTGCGATACAGCATCTAAATCAGTCACTATTAACGAGTCAGCTTATACCCCTGTTTATATCAGGGCGGAGATCCTGATCTCCTCTTAGCTTTTCAGAACACTCTCAATAGACAACGAAGAGCTGGGGATAGGATGCCCAACTCCCTGGTTCTGGTATGGAACTGCAGATGCCGGGCTACACCGAAAATAGACACAAAGTGCTGCAGTAACTCAATGGGTCAGGCAGCATCTCTGGAGAAAAAGGATGGATGGCACTTCGGATCGGGACCCTTCTTCCTATCCCTAACCCTAACACAGATCCAGTCTGAAGAAGGGTCCCAACCCAAAACATCACCCATCCTTTTTCTCCAGAGATGCTGCCTGACCTGCTGAGTTACTCCAGCATTCTGTGCCTATCTCCTTTTCTAGTTCTTTGCTGGGGTTGTCCAGATATAACATCCATTGAAAGCAGCGAGCAAAAAAGTCTGAAGAAGGGTCTCCACCCAAATCATCACCTGCCTATGTTCTCCAGAGATGCTGCATGACCTGCTGAGTTGCTCCAGCACTTTGCTAAAGTTTTGCTAAACTTTTAGCAGAAATGATTTAACAGTTTGAACACTAAAGTTGCACCCAGGCTATTTTTCAACAGCAAGAGCTGATATTAAGGTCAAGATGGAGGCATTAGAGCTGATGACTAAAGGTTTGGTGAGTCAAGTGGAACTGAAAGACGGAGAGTGGAAAGATTTAGGGAGGGGTTTTCAGAGTTCAGGGCTTTGGCTAACGAGGGCAGAAACGATTGGGGTTTGGAGGGCTGGAGGATATCCCAGTGATAGGGGTGGTTGAGGCTATGGAAGGATTTGAACATCACAGATATAAGTTTGGAAACTTATTAGTCATACAGTCATAGAGTGATACAGTGTGGAATCAGGCCCATCAGCCCAACCTGTCCACACCGGCCAACATGCCCCAGCTGCACTAATCCCACCTGCCTATGCTTGGTCCATTTCCCTCCAAGCCTGTCCTATCCATATACCTGCCTAACTGTTTCTTAAACGTTGGGATAGTCCCAGCCTCAACTACCTTATCTGACAGCTTGTTCCATACACCCACCACCCTTTGTGTGAAAAGGTTACCCCTCAGTTTCCTATTAAATCTTTTCCCCTTCACCTTGAACCTATGTCCTCTGGTCCTTGATTCCCCTACTCTGGGCAAGAGACTCTGTGCATCTACCTGATCTATTCCTCTCATGATTTTATACACCTCTATAAGATCACCCCTCATCCTCCTGCGCTCCAAGGAATAGAGACCCAGCCTACTCAACCTCTCCCTATAGCTCACAACCTCTAGTCCTGGCAACATTCTCATAAATCTTCTCTGAACCCTTTCAAGCTTGACAATATCTTTCCTATAACATGGTGCCCAGAACTAAACACAATACTTCTAAATGCGGTCTCACCAACGTCTTATACAACTGCAACATGACCTCTCAACTATTATCCGACTACATCCTATTTTTGTCCCACCCCCTCCCCTGACATCAGTCTGAAGAAGGGTCTCGACCCGAAACATCACCATTCCTTCTCTCTAGAGATGCCTGACCTGCCTGACCCGCTGAGTTACTCCAGCATTTTGTGTCTACCTTCGATTTAAACCAGCATCTGCAGTTTTCTTTCCCACTCCCAACTATTAAACTGCTTCAAAGAAAATAAAACAAAATAAATAAGTGCGTATTCAGAAAGGATAAGCTAAAAAAAACAAAGTTCACAAAGGTGAAAGCATGAGAGGATATAAGAGAGACGAGAGAATATAATGAGGTTCAGCCCAGCAGTCAAAGGTATTTAGAAGCAGATGTTACAGGACTCTGATAAGAAGAGGAATGACAGAGAGAGAGATAGGGAGGGAGTGATAGGGAGAGAGATAGAAACTCTTTTGCATTGCTTGGGGAATGTTGGACTGTGGGCAGAGCCTAACAATTACAGCAGACATAAAAGCAAGAAACTGTAGATGCTGAATATTTTAAAGGGAAACTCTGGAAATACTCTTTGTGATAGTTTTTAGTTTTAGAGATACAGCCTGGAAACAGGCCCTTCGGCCCCCTGAAATCGAACACCCCGTACACTAGCACCATCCAACCAACACACTGGGGGCAATTTACAGAATCCAATTAACCTAAAAACATGTACATCTTTGGAAAGTGGGGGGAAACCGGAGCACCTGGAGAAAACCCATGTGGTCCCAGGGCGAACATACAAACTCCGTACGGACAGCACCCGTAGTCAGGATTGAACCCGGGTATCTGTGCTGCGCCACTGTGCTGCCCCTGGTGTTCTACACAAGATTCCAGTGTCTGCAGTTCCCTGTGGCCACACTTGACTGCTGCAAGCTGGAAATACTCAGCAGGTTAGGCAGCATCCGTTGAAGGAAACACAATGCGCAGATATTAAAATAAGAACTGGAAGTTCAAAAGTTCTGATGAAAAGCCATCTATCTGAAAGTAGACACAAAATGCTGGAGTAACTCAGCCGGACAGACAGCATCTCTGGAGAGAAGGAATGGGCGACGTTTCGGGTCGAGACTCTTCTTCAGAGTACGTTGGGTAGATTTCTGTACATAGGTGCTGCTCAATATGTGGAGTGCCCTAACCCTTTGAGCTCTTACCCACACCCAGCCTGACAGAACCCAGCTACAGGTGTCAGGTTGGGGTTGGGTCAGGTTTTGGCCTTGGTGTGCAGGTCAGAATTTATACAGGTCACTAATATTCCTTTCATGGTTTGCATCATCCTCTGTTTCAGATCAATATTTGGTGATGTTTGCTCAGCCTGGGAAAGAACATGTTTGAGATTGTGAGAGTTGGCATTAGCTTGGGTGGGCAAAATGTAATGGGGAAATTTTATGATATTAAAATGGCTAAATCGCTGGAATAAATTGGGATCAGATGGGAGTTGGGTAGGTTGGGATGTTAGGCGTGAATTGGGCGTTAATTTTATACCAGAGATAAAAAGGGTGTCAGAAGGCCTGGGATCTCTCTCTGGGAGGCAACTGGTCCTGACCCAAAACATCATCTATCCATGATCTCCACAGATGCTGCCTGACCCGCTGAGTTACTCCAGCACTTTGTGTCATTGTTTATAAACTGATATCCGCAGTTCATTGTGTTCACAGTAATAGAACCAGGCAGACTGACAAAGATGAGAATAGGTGTTTGTAGGATGCTAACTGAAACCTCGTCTTAAGAACCGAACAGTACTTCACTGAACACTAACAAGACTGGAGGAGGCCATTCAGCTTGTTGAGTCCGTGATAGATTATTTTGTAAGGGCAAACCACCAGTCACCTGTCCTATTCAGTGTTGATTTTTATTTGTTAATCTTCCAGTGAAGCCCCTCGGATGTTTTCAATGTGAAAGGCTCTATGTAAATGCAACCAGTTGTTGTTGCAGCTGCGGCAAAGATCATCATGTGTGGTCATGTATTGTCAAAGATGTAAAGACATGTATTGTCTTTCCGCTGACTGGTTCATACGCAACAGAAACTTTTCACTGTACCTTGGTACACGTGACAATAAACTAAACTCAAACTCATCAGGTAAAGGTGGGGTGAGGATTCACAATTGCACCTACAGGACAAAACGTTGTAGCTGTTTGGTGTGTCTGGTGGAATTCGGGTTATCCAGAACAGGTTGACACATTAGGGCGGCACAGTAATGCAGCAGTAGAGTTGCTGCCTCACAGCGCCAGAGACCCGGGTTCAATCCTGACCTTGGGTACTTGTCTGTGTGGAGTTTGTACGTTCTCTCCGTGACCATGTGGGTTTTTTCTGGGTGCTCCAGTTTCCTCCCACACTCCAAAGACGTACAAGGTTTGTCGGCTAATTGGCTTTGGTAGAAAAATAGTAAATTTTCCCGAGTGTGTGGGATAGTGCGAGTGTACAGGGTGATCACTAGTTGGCAAGGACGGACTCGGTGGGCCAAAGGGCCTGTTTCCTCACTGTATCTCTCAAGTCTAAAGCTGCTCACACGAGTTTGCACCTACCTTCTATTGCTGAATCTACGACCTCAGGTGTAATGATTCAGGGTTTGTTCACCAACAGCACAAACCTTTCCAAATCTCCTGGTTCAGTGAACGTGGAGACTATGAATGCAAGCAGGACTGAGTTGCCCCAACATGGAGCTGCATAGAGCCTGTCGTGGATGAATGCCACTTGGTTCAAGGCATTTCACTTTCAGCTTCTCTCTGAAGAAATGAGCCTGAGTTCAGGGAGTCTTTCTGTGGAGTTGATGCCTGTTTGGAAAAATGGTAGCAGAACAAGATGTAGGGACCGGTGTCCTCGTCTCGTGATATGACCTGCAGTTTGCTGGCTGCAGACCGCATGTGTCAGGGTGAGGTCACAAGGTGACAAGTTGTTACATCCGATGAGGTCACAAAGGTCAGGAAGTGTGTCATGTTGGCCATGAGGTCATCACTTTGTCGGAGGTTGGCACGACCACTTGATCTCAACAAGTCCATATTATTGGAAAAAGCAGAGTGCTGGCGGGTCAGGCAACGTCTGCGGAGGGAACGGACAGGCGATGTTTTGGGTCGGGGCTTTGCTTCAAGCGGTGGTGGGAGTGGGGTTTGTGAGAAGTGGGGAGGGGAGGGGTTGGGGCAGGGGGCAAAGGCGGGGTTGAAGAGATCGGGGTAGTCATTCCTGCCCTTGCCAATGGAGGGGCGTCGATCAGGCCTCGGCTTTGATCCAAGGATCTGTTGGGGAGCTGGTCGCCATCCAGCCTAGATCCCTCCAGCCCTGTCCAAACAAGGGAACGAACCCCCCAGCCCTGTCCAGCCGAGGAGATTCCCCCAGTCCCTATCCAGCACAGATCTCCCGGTGTATACTATTACATTGTTGGTACACCGTGTGCTTTGGGGTGGGATCGGGCTGGCTGATTATCATCCACATGGGTGGAAGTCTGACACACCCTCATACTTTCACAACACCACAGTCCATTAGTCCTTGAATAACGGAGATCACGGTGCAAAAGCCATGAACTGGAACAAAGTTAAACTTTCTTCTCTGTGACACAGTCACTGATCCTAACTGAGGCCCTCCACAATGTTACCCGTGTCTGGGGGAGTCCAGAACCAGGGGGGCAGCATTTAAGAATAAAGGGGAGGCCATTTAGGACTGAGATGAGGGAAAACTTTTTTCACCCAGAGTTGTGAATTTGTGGAATTCACTGCCACAGAGGGCAGAAGAGGCCACTTCACTGGATGAATTTAAAAGAGAGTTAGATAGAGCTCTAGGGGCTAGTGGAATCAAGCGATATGGGGAGAAGGCAGGCATAGGTTACTGATTGTGGATGATCAGCCAGGACCACAATGAATGGCGGTGCTGGCTCGAAGGGCCAAATGGCCTCCTCCTGCACCTGTTTTTTATGTTTCTATGTTATACTATCAATTGTAAATCATCAGACCAATGTGACTGCCAGTCCTGCCCAGATGCATCCTTCCCTGAATCCAGACCAGATTATTTCTTATTGTTCCCTCAGGGTCCTATTTTTGCCATTTTATCAAGTACCTGTTCTGTTGAAAAATATTTTAAAATTCCTTTTGAGATCTGGCTCTTTACTGTGGCATCAGACATCAGCGGTTGAAAGATTATTTTCCAGTTAGTAAAGCTGTGGTGTCCTAAAGGTAGAAACGAGGAATTAGAAACATAGAAAATGTAGTAGTAGGCCATTCGGCTCTTCGAGCCAGCACCGCCATTCAATATGATAATGGCTGATCATCCAAAATCAGTATCCTGTTCCGGCCTTTTCCCCATTTCCCTTGAATTTCCCCATTCCTACACTCCCTACACATTAGGGGCAATTTACAGAGGCCAATTAACCTACAAACCTGCACGTCTTCAGGATATAGGTGCAAACCGAGGGAGAACGTGTAAATTCCACAGAGACAGCACATGCTGTCAGGATCGATCCCAGGTGTCTCGTGCTGTGAGATAGCAGCTCTATCTGCTGTGCCTCTGTGCCGCCCATTGTTTCTAATTCATTCGGCCTTTGAGACCTAATCTTAGAACAGCAAAAACTAACCTCCCAGTGGATTAAAGTGGTGCCACTCTCTGGGAAGCTGAGAGAATGTTACAGTGTGGTATGGTACCTTATCTCATGCCAGAAGCTATCCAGCCTGTCTGGTTTATTTCATATACTATTCACTACACCAATGGCTTCTCAAAACGATTCCTGATTCTGAATCGTGTAATCAGTCAATCCTGGAGATTAACAATTAACAAATCCTGGTCATTAATCATTTCTTTCCTATACTTTTTTTATATTCTGGGAAAACAGGGTAGTCTATTGATATCTCCTGTGTGTCATCACCTCCAGCGGTCAGTTAAAACTGAACGCATTGCCCATCCTGAGTCTGAAGAAGGGTCCCGACTCGAAATGTCATCTATTCCTTTTTCTCCAGAAATCCTGCCTGACCCGCTGAGTTATGTCAGCACTTTGTGTCTATCTTCTTTTAACCCATTTAGGTATTTCTGGATATCCTAGTGCATCATTGTGGCTCTGTGGCCGCTGCCTCACAGCGCCAGAGAACTGGGCTCGATCCTGACCTCGGGCGCTGTGTCTAAGTGGAGTTTGCACGTTCTCCCTGTCACCAGGTGGGTTTCTTCCCACATCCCAAAGACATGTGGGGTTTGCAGGTGAAATGGCCCCCGTAAAATTACCCCTAGTGTGTAGGGAGTAGATGAGAAAGTGGGATAACATAGAACTTGTGTGAACGGTTGATCGATGGTCGCCGTGGACTTGGCGATCGCCTATTTCCATGCTGTATCTCCAAACTAAAGTAAACTAAAAGGATATTTATTTCACAAAATGCTGGAGTAACTCAACAGGTCAGGCAGGGTCTCGAAGGGTCTCGACCCGAAACGTCACCCATTCCTTCTCTCCTGAGATGCTGCCTGACCTGCCGAGATGCTCCAGCATTTTGTGAAATAAATACCTTTGATTTGTACCAGCACCTGCAGTTATTTTCTTAAACTAAAAGGATAGTATGTAAGGACAACAGTTAATTAGGAAAGTTAACAATATTACTGGTTTTCACACGGGGGATCAGATACAAAAGTAGAAGGGTTGGGTTTCAGTTCTACATCTGGAGACTACATCTGGAGTATCGTATATAATATTGGTCTCCTTATTTAAGGGCAGACAATAAGGGATTGGGAGTAGTTTACAGAATGTTCACCAGACTTAAATGGAATGGAGTGTTTGTCTTATGAGGAAAAGCTGCACATATCTGCTGGAGTTTAGTAGGTATCTGGCACTGCAAGGCAGCAGCTCCACAGATAGAAGATGCTAGTATGGTCTTGACAGGATGATTGTGAAGTTGTTTCCTTTTGTGCAGGTATTGCTTAAAAATAGGGAGTCACTGATTAAAGACAGAGATGAGGACATTTCTCTCAGAGGGGTGTGAGTGTCTGAAGCTCTCTTCCTCAGAGGTGGAAGCAAAGTCTTTGAATATTTTGTAGACAGAGGTTAATAGATTCTTGATAAGGAAGTGGGTGAAAGGTTGCCAGGGACAGACAGGAATGCAAGGGGGGTTGAGTACAATCGGGTCAGCCATGAAATTGAAATAACAGAAGACTCCAGAGCCATTCCTGCTCTTAATATGTACGTATATCCTGGATCAGGCTAATGTCAACTCTTTCTGTGAGGCACAACCTCAGGTGGTTGAGCCTCATGCATAAGAACAAAAGGTACAGAAGCAGGAATAGGCCATTGGCCCATTGTGTCTGCTCTGCATTCTGTGTGATCTCATCTGATCTCTTCCTCAGACACAGCGTAATGTGGCACGGTGGCATAGCGTGTAGTCAATGCCACACAGCCCCAGAGACCCGAGTTCAATCCTGACCTCGGGTGCTGTCTATGTGGAGTTTACACGTTCTCCCTGTGATCACGTGAGTTATAGAAACATAGAAAATATGTGCAGGAGTAGGCCATTCGGCCCTTCGAGCCTGCACCGCCATTCAATATGATCATGGCTGATCATCCAGCTCAGTAACCTGTACCTGCCTTCTCTCCATACCCCCTGATCCCTTTAGCCACAAGGGCCACATCTAACTCCCTCTTAAATATAGCCAATGAACTGGCCTCAACTACCTTCTGTGGCAGAGAATTCCACAGACTCACCACTCTCTGTGTGAAGAAATGTTTTCTCATCTCGGTCCTAAAAGACTTCCCCCTTATCCTTAAGCTGTGACCCCTGGTTCTGGACTTCCCCAACATCGGGAACAATCTTCCCGCATCTAGCCTCTCCAACCCCTTAAGAATTTTATATGTTTCAATAAGATCCTCCCTCAGTCTTCTAAATTCCAGCGAGTATAAGCCTAGTCTATCCAGTCTTTCTTCATATGAAAGTCCTGCCATCCCAGGGATCAATCTGGTGAACCTTCTCTGTACTCCCTCCAAGGCTAGAATGTCTTTCCTCAGATTAGGAGACCAAAACTGTACACAATACTCCAGGTGCAGTCTCACCAAGGCCCTGTACAACTGCAGCAGAACCTCCCTGCTCCTATACTCAAATCCTCTTGCTATGAATGCTAATATACCATTCGCTTTCTTCACTGCCTGCTGCACCTGCACGCTTGCTTTCAATGACTGGTGCACCATGACACCCAGGTCACGTTGCATCTCCCCTTTTCCTAATTGGCCACCATTCAGGTAATACTCTGCTTTCCTGTTCTTGCCGCCAAAGTGGATAACCTCACATTTATCCACATTATATTGCATCTGCCATGCATTTGCCCACTCTCCTAATCTATCCAAGTCACTCTGCAGCCTCCTAGCATCCTCCTCGCAGCTAACACTGCCACCCAGCTTCGTGTCATCTGCAAACTTAGAGATATTGCATTCAATTCCCTCGTCCAAATCATTAATATATATTGTAAATAACTGGGGTCCCAGCACTGAGCCTTGCGGTACCCCACTAGTCACTGCCTGCCATTCTGAAAAGGACCCGTTTATTCCTACTCTTTGCTTCCTGTCTGCCAACCAATTCTCTATCCACCTCAACACTGAACCCTCAATATCATGTGCTTTAAGTTTGTACCCCAATCTCCTATGTGGGACCTTGTCGAAGGCCTTCTGAAAGTCCAGATATAACACATCGACTGGTTCTCCCTTATCCACTCTACTAGTTACATCCTCGAAAAATTCTATAAGATTCGTCAGGCATGATTTGCCTTTCATAAATCCATGCTGACTTTGTCCGGTGATTTCACCACTTACCAAATGTGATGCTATCACATCTTTAATAACTGACGCTAGCATTTTCCCCACTACCGATGTTAGGCTAACTGGTCTCTGGGTGCTGCGGTTTCCTCCCAAATCGCAAAGATGTGCGGGTTTGCAGGTTAATTAGCCTCTCCAAATTGCCCCCAGTTTATTAGGGGTGATGAGAAAGTGGGACAAAACTAGTTATAAAACAAGAACGGATGATCAATTCGGCTTATTGAGTCCACGCCAACCATCGACCATCCGTTCACTCTAGTTCAATGTTATCATACTTTCTCACCCTTTCCTTACACGTTGGGGCCATTGTACAGAGGGCCAACTAACCTACGATACAATAGAACTTTATTTATCCCAGGAGGCAAATTGATCTGCCAACAGTGTAAAAACACAAAATACACAAAACACATGAAATTAAAGTGACGTGAAAAGGCTTGGGGGATGTATAAAGATCGGCGGTGGGGGAGGGGAGTCAGTCGCAGTCTACCCCAAGACAGACGGGGGAGGGGTTGTACAGTTTGATAGCCACAGGGACGAACAATCTCCTGTGGCGTTCTGTCCTGCATCTTGGTGGAACCAGTCTGTTGCTGAAGGTGCTCCTCAGGTTGACCAGTGTGTCATGTAGGGGGTGAGCTGTATTGTCCAGGATACCCCGCAGTTTGAGGAGCATCCTCCCCTCCAAGACCACCTCCCATGAATCCAACTCCGCCCCCAAGATGGAGCCAGTATTCCTAATGGGTTTGTTGATCCTATTGGCGTCCACGGCCTTCATTAAACCAAAGCCAAACCTGCAAGTCTTTTGGATGTGGGAGGAAACCGGAGCATTCGGGGGAAACCCACGCAGTGATAACGTATAAACTCCGTACAGACAGCACCCGTAGTCAGAATCAAACACAGGTATCTGGCGCTGTGAGGCAGCAACTCTACCGCTGCGCCACCGTGCCGCTTCCTATTGCATCCCATTTCTACAGGGAAGTGGGGTCTCAGTGAGAGGATGAAGAGTGCAGGAACTGGGACCTGGCAAGGGGAAGGGAGTGCAGCAAACATTAATTAATGAGCCCAATACCAACCCAATTGGCATTTATGAATTAAATACAATAAAAAAGAACTGCAGATGCTGGTTTATACCATAAATCGACCCAAAATGCGGGATTAACTCAGCGGGTCAGGCAGCATCTCTGGTGAAAATGGATAGGTGACGTTTCGGGTCGGAACATTCTTCTTTTCTTCATTTGAAGAACTGTCCTGTAGGTAGAAGACAGACAGGAAAAAGTTGGAGTAACTTAGCGGGTCAGACAACATCTCTGGAGAAAAGGAATAGGTGACGATTTGGGTCGAGACCCTTCTTCAGAGTCCGAGGAAGGGTCTCGACCTGAAACGTCACCTATTCCTTTTCTGCAGAGATGCTGCCTGTCCCGCTGAGTTACTCTAACTTTTTGTGTCTGTCTTCGGTTTGAACCAGCATCTGCAATTCCTTCATACACACAAGGTTTGTAGGTTAATTGTTTTCGGTAAAATTGTAAAATAGTCCCCAATGTGCAGGGTAGTGTTAATGTACGGGGAGGGTCGCTGGTAGGCACGGACTCGTTGGGCCGAAGGGCCAGTTTCCACGCTGTATTGCTAAAGTGAAGTAACCATGGTAGAGTTATTCAACGTGGGAATATCTAGAGGCAGGGTTACAGGAAAGTAAGGGAAGGAATGGAAATGGGATTGGTTGTGTTGCACTGAGAGCTAGGCTTGATGGATCAAACTGCTGTATTCTTGGTTGGAGACAGAAATGAAGCCATTCTGGGCTGCATGACCCACTTGTCCCTGAGGAAGGTCTACCTCCAAGGTCTAAATGAATGGGTTCTGGTGGAAAGTCAGACATCTGGATATTATTTCCCTCATAGTGACTGCCTGACCTGCCCAACCTTTCCAATATCCTTTAAGTTTCAGTCCTCCTTTACCTGCATTTGGAACTGGGACCCCTGGTTCTGGACTCCCCCAACATTGGGAACATTTTGTCCTACATCTAGCCTGTCCAATCCCTTAAGAGTTTCTATAAGATCCCCTCTCATTCTTCTAAATTCCAGTGATTTCCATGAGATGTGGCTTGAGAGATCTGAATCGACACGGGAGGGTGGAAGGAACAGAGGACGGGGAGAGAAGGGCAGATGTTGAAGGGAGGTAGAGAAGAGGTGGAGGATGGAGTCATTCAAGCACACCAACACACCCATCCATAGACTCCACGTAAAGTTGACAAATTGGGTGGTGTGGTTTATGAGTGGATTGAAAATGGTCTAGGTTAGGTTGTTGGCCCATTCACATTAAGGAAGGCTCAGGGAGAGAGACGGCAGTGGTTGCCAAGACATTGGGTATTATTAAAGTGGAGATTGATAAACTCTTGATTAGAGAAGGGTCACGGGGAGAAGACAGGATAATGGGGTGGAGAGGGAAAATTAGATCAGCCAGTCTGAAGAAGGTTCTCGACCCGAAACGTCGCCCATTCATTTTCTCCAGAGATGCTGCCTGTCCTGCTGAGTTACTGCAGCTTTTCGTGCCTATCTTTGGTTTAAACCAGCATCTACAGTTCCTTCCTACACATGAGAATAACCATGATTGAATTGATGAACCGATTGGCTGAATGGGTGGTGAATCTGTGGAATCCATTGCCACAGACATGTTATTGGGTATTTTTGAGGCGGAGATTGGTTAGAGCCTTGGGATATGGGGAGAATCCAGGAGAATGGGGTTCGGAGGGAAAGACTGAATGGCAGAGTCGACTTTTGACGGGCCAAATGGCCTAGTTCTACTCCTTTGTATTCTGGTCTTATGAGAGGTAAGGGTAGAGAACAACATGCTGTGTGAACTCAGAGGGCCAGTCAGCATCTGTGGAGGGAATGGATATAAGATGGTTAGGGCCGGGACCTTTCTTCAGTCTGAATCCCTCCGACACTTTTTTTGCGCAAGATTCCATCACTTGCAGTTTCTTGTGGCTTGCATGGGTTCACAGGTTTATAAGACATAGGATCAGAAAAGCCATTCGGCCTAACCAGTTCATTCAAACACGGCTGATTTCTCTCAACCTCTCAACCCCATTCTCCCCGGAACCCCTGACCTGTAGGTGTCATTCAACACGTTTCAACAATAAGCAGCGCGTTATCTGTAGGCTGTTTTTGCTTTTATTATTATTGGGCCAGTGGCGAGTTCCCTGGTTATCTGCGGCCGCCTCTCTCAGCTCTGCTCCGGCGCCGTCGCCTTCACGTGTATGGTCACTTTGCGGGGGTTGTAGCAAGGGTTACGCTTGACATAGATGGCCGGCCTGTCGCCTTTCAGCTGCGCCCTCCAGCCGGCCTCCTGTGGCGGCCGGTGGCCGCCCTCCGCCCCTCTGTGCGCCCTGGAGTGCTGCTTGCCGCTGCCGCGACCCCCCCTCTCCCTGCACCCCGGCGGGTTCCTGCCGATGCCGCCCAGGAACTTCCTGATCTGGTAGCCGCGGAACCACGACTGGATCCTGACCGCCGCCCGGGCCACGCGGGTGAGCTGGCGCCGGGACAGGTGCCCCCTCCACGCCGCCTGGATGGCGGTGGCCGCTCGCTCCCTCTCCTGGTGCTGGCGGCGGGTCCGCACGCTGCGCCGGGACCTCTGCTCGCAGCGACCAGATGCGGCCGCGCTCCGCACCGGGACGCCGGGCGTGCAGAGCGGGGCGAAGACCGGCGCGTCCCGCCCTCTCGCCGCCTGCTCCTCCTCCGGTGGTGCTGGCGGCGGCGGCCGTGGGCAGGTCTGCCCGGTGTGGACCCGTGCTGCTGGCTGCCTCTGCGCACGGGGGAGAGGCGGGGAGCAGGAGGAGGCGGCGGCGCTGCACTTGGCCGCCTTCTTGGCCGCGGCTTTGAGGCAGACCAAGGGGAAGATGCCCTCGCATTCAAACGCTCTCCGCGTCTGGTAGCTCCTGAAGGTGGCCTGGATCTTGGTGGCGGCCGACGCTTGCTCCCGCAGCGCCCGGCGAGTCCGGTAGCCCTTCCAGGCCGCCTGGATGATCGCGGCCGCCGCGCACTCCTCCCGCAGCCGCTTGAGGGAGCGGCGCAGCGGTTGCTCGGGTGGACAAGACGCCGCGTCCTTCGGCACCTCTAGGTCGGACAGGTCGAAGTCCAGCTCCGCCGTCCCACCGCCGCCGCCGGGGAGGGAGCCCACCGTCACTTCCCGGTAGCGGATGAGCTTACGGGGGCCCGAGGTGTAAGGGCTTGACTGCAGCAGGTACTGCGAGCCGCCGCGGCCCGGCGCGCAGTCGTGGCCGAGCGACGAGCGGCGCTCCGCTCTCAGCTCCTCCGCGCTGCGCTTCTTCAGCCAGCGGGCCGAGGCGAGGGGGAATGGGGGCGAGGAGCAGCAGCACGACACGCCGTCCCCGGTGTCGCCGCCCCCGCTCAGGATGTAACCGGGAAACAGTTCGTCCGACTTGGGGTCCTCGTCAATGATGGAGAGCGGTTCGCGGAGGGCGCTCTGCTCGCCCGAGCCCGGGCACCAGCCGCGGGAAAAGCGCGCTCCGCCCTCCGCCGGCCGCCCGCCGCTGCCTTTGGCCGGGTGCGGGGCGGAAGGGTCGCGCTGGCCGCCGCTGCCGTGGACATTGCCGGCGTGGTCGCCGTTGTCGATGATTATATTGCCCGGGCTGGCGCGGCCATCGTAGGAGAGAGGGTTGCAGCTATTGACGCCGTTAACGGAGCGAGGGGCGCCAATGCCGCCGCCGCAGAGGTAGATGCCGTTACTGGAGCGGTTGCTGCCACTGTGGCCGCCGTTACCGGAATGAACGCTGTCGTCGTTACTGCTGTAACCAGAGCGGACGCTGCCGTTTCCGGAGCAGACGTTGTTGTTGGGGCCGCCGGTACCGGAGCGAGTGCCGTCGTTGTGGTCACCGGTAACGGAGCCAACGTAGCTGTTGGGGCCGCCGGTACCGGAGCGAGTGCCGTCGTTGTGGACACCGGTAACGGAGCCAGCGCAGCTGTTGGGGCCGGCGGTAACCGAGCGAGTGCCGTCGTTGTCAAAGTAGTTAACGGAATGGACGCAATCGATGTCGATGCAATTAACGGAACGGGCGCTCTTATTGCTGCCGGCACCGGAGTGAACGCTGCCGGTGTGGCCGCCCGTACCGGAGCGGGTGCCGTCGTGATTGATGCAATTCACGGAACGGACGCTGTCGTTGCTGCCGGTACCGGAGCGGACGCTGCCGCGACCGGAGTGCGCGCTTCGGTGACCGGAGTGGGCGATGCCGTGGCCGGAGTGGGCGATGCCGTGGCCGGAGTGGGCGATGCCGTGACCTGAGGGGGTGTACCCCTGACCGGAGTTGGTGCTGTAGCTGATGCAGTCGCCGGAGCGGACTATGCTGTTGCCGTTACCGGAGCGGGCGCCGCCGCCGCTGATGAGGCCGGTACCGGAGTGGGCACTCCCCGTGTCGATGCCGTGCACGGAGTGGGCGCTGCTAGCGGGGCCGTGCACAGAGTGGGCACCGCTGTCGATGCCGTGCGCGAAATGGGCACTACTCCTGTCGATGCCGTGCAAGGAGTGTACGCTGCCGTCGATGCAGTGCGCGGAGTGGACGCTGCCGTTGATGCCGTGCGCGGAGTGGGCATTGCTAGCGGGGCCGTGCGTGGAGAGGGCGCTGCTCCTGTCAATGCCGTGCGTGGAGTGGGCGCTGCTGGCGGGGCCGTGCGCGGAGTGGACGCTGCCGTCGATGCAGTGCGCGGAGTGGGCATTGCTGACGGGGCCGTGCGCGGAGTGGGCGCTGCTCCTGTCAATGCCGTGCGTGGAGTGGACGCTGCCGTCGATGCAGTGCGCGGAATGGGCACTGCTGACGGGGCCGTGCGTGGAGTGGGCGCTGCTCCTGTCAATGCCGTGCGTGGAGTGGGCGCTGCTGGCGGGGACGTGCGCGGAGTGGACGCTGCCGTCGATGCAGTGCGCGGAGTGGGCACTGCTGACGGGACCGTGCGTGGAGTGGACGCTGCCGTCGATGCAGTGCGCGGAGTGGGCACTGCTGACGGAGCCGTGCGCGGAGTGGGCACTGCTGACGGGGCCGTGCGCAGAGTGGGCGCTACTCCTGTCAATGCCGTGCGTGGAGTGGACGCTGCCGTCGATGCAGTGCGCGGAGAGGGCATTGCTGGCAGGGCCGTGCGCGGAGTGGGCGCTGCCGTCGATGCAGTGCGCGGAGTGGGCGCTGCTCCTGTCAATGCCGTGCGTGGAGTGGGCGCTGCTCCTGTCGATGCCGTGCGCGGAGAGGGCATTGCTGTCGATGCAATGCGCGGGGAGGGCATTGCTGGCGATGTGCACGGAGTGGGCGCTGCTCCTGTCGATGCCGTGCACGGAGTGGACGCTGCCGTCGATGCAGTGCGCGGGGAGGGCATTGCTGGCGATGTGCACGGAGTGGGCGCTGCTCCTGTCGATGCCGTGCGCGGAGAGGGCATTGCTGTCGATGCAGTGCGCGGAGAGGGCATTGCTGTCGATGCAGTGCGCGGGGAGGGCATTGCTGGCGATGTGCACGGAGTAGGCGCTGCTCCTGTCGATGCCGTGCGTGGAGTGGGCACCATCCGTGTCGATGCAGTCCAGTGAGTGGGCACTGCCCGTGGGGGCTAACAGCGACGTTTGCAACTCGCTCAGGGGTTTCCCGGAGGCGGCTCCGTGCGAGCTGAGATGGCCGTGCTCGTAGGACAGGTTGAAATCCACCATCTCCGACTCCTCGTCCGGCGGTTCGGGTTCGTGGTCCAGGGGCGGGTGGAGCCTCTTGCGCGCCAGGTAACCTCTGTAGAAGGACTGGATGTAGACCGCGGCTCCCACCAAGGTGGCCATGTCCTTCCGCGTCTTGTACCCTCTCCAGTTCGCCTGGATCTTGGTGGCCGCCTGGTGGCACACCTCCCCAAGCAGGCGGTTGTGCACCGTCTGGTCGCAGATGAACCTGGTGATGCGGGCTGGGGCAGGCTGGGCACAGGGATCTCTCAGGCGGCGGGCGGCGTGGAGCGAGTCCGGGTGCTGTTTGATGGGGAGCGGCTGGCAGGGGGCGGCCGGGCGCATGTCCGGCTCAGGCCACCGCCCGGGATCGCGGCTCCGGGGCGGCTCCTTGCGGGGGCAGCACAGCGACCTGGGATCTTCCCAGCTCAGGTGCTGCCCGTGGATGCGGAGGCGCCGGCTGACCGGCTCCCGCAGCACACGGCGCACCCGGCAGCCCCGCCAGAAGGCCTGCAACAGGATGGCGGCGCCCTGCTCGATGTACAGCTGCTTCCTGGCGCAGTAGCCGCGCCACAGCGCCTGGATCTTGGCAGCCGACAGGTTCATCAGTTTCAGCAGCTCCTCGGCGATGAAGGCGTCCTGCAACGAGCAACAGTCGACCGGGGCTTCGATGACGGTCTGTCGACAGCAACTGGCCGGTCCCGGGCATCGGTTCACCGGCAGAGGGATGGGGCGTGCGGGTTCCATGGAGTCCGAAGGGAGAGAGAGAGGGCAAAGATCTGGCGGTTCACACGGAAATTAGAATCTGCAAAATAAATAGAAACGTTTGGAAATGTCAGGCCAAATGTTTTACGCGTAACATCTCTGGCCCTGGGGGAGGGGGGAGGGAGTGTATCCGCCCCGCCGCCACCTGAGAACCTACGCCACAGAAGGACACAAAGTGCTGGAGTAACTCAGCGGATCAGGCGGCATCTCCGGAGAACACGGTTAGGCTGTAGTCATACAATGTGGAATCAGGCTCTTGTAAATTGGCCGCTTGTGTGCGGAAGCGTTCTAGTGCACCGGTGGCCGCTGGTTGCAGCCTGGACTCGGTGAGTCGAAGGGCCTATTTCCGCACTCACCAGCAATAAACCTCGTACATTATTAGCACACTTGGGGGGTGGGGTGGGGATGGGGGCGCCACCGAGCCGCCCCAAAATACTGTAGGTGACGTTTCAAGTCCGAATGAGGTGCGACCCGAAATGTCACCCGCCCATGTTCTCCAGAGATGCTGGGTTACTCTGGCACCTTAAACCGCTCGCCCTTGCACACCTGCACTCACAAGGAGCACGCCTTTGCACACCTGTACTCGCAGGGGAGGGCGTACAAAGGTACACACGTGCACTCACCAGACGCGCCCCCTTACACATCTGTATTCACACGAGGAGCGCACCCTTCCTGGTCATGTCCTTGCTTCTCCTACAAGCTCCGTCTTAGGAGCGCTCGGGTGGCATTGGGGACGTTTAAATAGTGCATACGGGGAGCGCACAAAGGCCCCGAGGGAGCAGCGGCAGGACTGCATCTCCGTGCCTCCCGCCCTATCCCCCGGGACAGCCTGCGGACCTGGCCTCACACATGCCGAGGCACCGCCCGCCCATCTTCATCCGACCACGCTCCTTCAAACGGGCGCCCGCCCTCACACATTTGTATTCACCTGTACTCACTGGGAAGGGCATACCCTACACACGTGCACACATCTGCATTCACACGAGGAGCGCAACCTAACGGATTATTTCTCACACGAGGCGCGACCCCTTACACAGGGGGCGCACCCTAACACACGTACTTACAGAGGGGGGTAGCTCACAAGGGGAGCGCCCCTTACACATCTGTATTCGCCTTATATTGCTGCACAATCACGGGGAGCGCACCCTTGCGCGCCAGTCAAGCACACGTGCGCTCACAGGGCGCTTGTGCATTATGCTCATGCGGCGAGCGCACCCGTAACACACTCGCGTACACACGGGGCTCGCACCGTCACCCACCTGCCCTCAAACGCGTGCAACCTTTACACACCTGCACACCGGGGAGAGTACACGCATACACGCGTATCTTTACACACATGCCTTCGCAAGAGGAACGCACCCATTAAACACCTCTGGTCATTTGGAGTGCGCACCCTTACGCGGCTGCGTTCGCACGCTGCTCACACCAGGACACTTTATACACTTGCGCACACGAGCGCCCTTATACACACACAAACGCATCTACGTACGCGGGGCGCGCACCTTACACGGGGCCATCACACCGACGCTCACCCGTAGGCGCCTGTACTCACGAGGGCGGAGCATGTTCACTCGTTTGCACACGAGAGGCGCGCACTTACACATCTGCAAACGGGCCGAGCCTTTTACACGCACTAACAACTGCACTCACACGGGGTGCGCACCCTTACACGCAAGCACGCGTGTTCTGAAACTTACACGGGGAGCGCACCAATACATACCTGCGAGCAATCAGAGCGCGCACTTACCGTTACACGCCTGACTCGCACACAGGGAGCGCACCTTTACACGCATGCACACGGGGAACACCCTCGCACACCTGGACTCGCACAGAGAGCGCACCTTTACACACCTGCACACTGGGAGCGCACCCTCACACGCCTGGACTCGCACAGGAAGCGCAACTTTACACGCCTGCACACGGGGAGTGCACCCTTACACGCACGCTCATACGCATGCTTCCAGAACTGCACTCACACTCACGAATCTCCTTGTCCTTAAACAGAAAAATAGGTGCAGGAGTAGGTCATTCGGCCCTTCGAGCCAGCATCACCATTCAATATGATCATGGTTGATCATCCAAAATCAATACCCCGTTCCTGCTTCCCCCCCATATTCCTTGCTCCCCTTAGCCCTAAGAGCTAAATATAACTTTCTCTTGTAAACATCCAGTGAATTGGCCTCCACTGCCTTCTGTGGTAAAGAATTCCACAGATTCACAACACTGGGTGAATTTTTTTCCTCATCTCAGTGTTAAATGGTCTACCCTTTATTCTTAAACCGTGCCCCCTAGTTCTTACTATCAGATTGTTTGTTATCAGGCTTATGAACGGTCCTCCCAAGTGGACCCGTTGGGCCCATTCCTCGGAGAGGGGGGACAGGGGAAAAGGAGAGGGTGTCACTTTACTGGGCCTCGTGGCGCCATTGCTGCAGCCAGAGCGAGCCCTGGACCCAAAGCCTCTCCTGTATTGGTGTAGCGCCTTCCCCCCCCCCCCCCCACTCAATCCCGCCCCCACTCACTCACTCCAAGCCCCCCCACCCCCACTTCGCTCTCCCCGCTCCCCTACTCCCCCCAATCAAGGTCGGAGCTGAACACAAAATGGCATCCCTTGCACATACCCACTCCATCCCCACTCCCTCTGCCCTCACCCAATCCACGCCCCCTCCCCAGACATGGATAGAAAATTGGTTGACAGACAGAAAGCAAAGAGTGGGGATAAATGGGACCCTTTCAGAATGGCAGGCAGTAACTAGTGCGGTACTGGAAGGCTCGGTGCTGGGACTGCAGCTATTTACAATATACATTAATGACTTGGATGAAGGGATTAAAAGTACCATTAGCAAATTTGCAGATGATACAAAGCTGGGTGGTAGTGTGAACTGTGAGGAAGATGCTATGAAGTTGCAGTGTGACTTGGACAGGTTGTGTGAATGGGCGGATGCATGGCAGATGCAGTTTAATGTGGATAAGTGTAAGGTTATCCACCTTGGTGGTAAGAACAGGAAGGCATAGTATCATCTGAATGGTGTCAAGTTAGGAAAAGGGGACGTACAACGTCCTAGTGCATCAGTCACTGAAAGGAAGCATGCAGGTTCAGCAGGCAGTGAAGAAAGTCAATGGAATGTTGGCATTCATAACAAGAGGAGTTGAGTATAGGAGCAAAGAGGTCCTTCTGTAGTTGTACAGGGCCCTAGTGAGACCGCACCTGGAGTTTTGGTCTCCAAATTTGAGGAAGGATATTCTTGCTATTGAAGGCGTGCAGCATAGGTTTACTAGGTTAATTCCCGGAATGGCAGGACTGTCATATGTTGAAAGACTGGAGAGACTAGGCTTGTATACACTGGAATTTAGAAGGATGAGAGGAGATCTTATCGAAACGTATACAATTTTTAAGGGGTTGAACACGTTAGAGGCAGGAAACATGTTCCCAACGTGGGGGGAATCCAGAACAAGGGGCCACAGTTTAAGAATAAGGGGTAGGTCATTTAGAACGGAGATGAGGAAAAACTTTTTCAGTCAGAGTTGTGAATCTGTGGAATTCTCTGCCTCAGAAGGCAGTGGACGGCAATTCTCTGAATGCATTCAAGAGAGAGCTATATAGATCTCTTAAGGATAGTGGAATCAGGGGTATGGGGAGAAGGCAGGAACAGGGTACTGATTGAGAATGATCAGCCATGATCACATTGAATGGTGGTGCTGGCTCGAAGGGCCAAATGGCCTCCTCCGGCACCTATTGTTTATTGCCTCCACTCAATCCCCCCTCCCTCATCCACTCCATGCCCCATTCCCCCCCACTGACCCACTCCATCCCCCTCCCTCCCACCCACTCCATCCCCCCAACCCCCACTCCCTCCCTCCCCCTCCCCCACTCCATCCCCCCTCCTCCTCCCCCAACCCCCACAATCCCCCCTCCTCCTCCTATCCACCCTGACCCACACCATTATTCCCCCTCCCTCCCTCCCCATGAACCCCCCTGACCAACCCTCACCCTCTCCAGCCTTCCCCTCCTCATCTTCCCCCACAAGCCCCCCTCCCTGGCCCCCTGCAGCGCGCGAATCCCCCCCCCCTCCAGCCCCCTGCAGCGCGCGAGTCCCCGCCCCGCCCTCTGCAGCGCGCGGGTCTTTTCAACCGTTTTTCTTTAAATGGAAATGATTCCGAGCTGCACACGGGTCTTTTGAACGGTTTAAAAAATGGAAATGTCTTCTTCGGGTTTGTTAACTGTTTTAAAGGGTTATTTTTAAAAGTCTAATCTGTGAAGTGAGCGGGGTTTTTTTAACAGTTTTTAAAAAAATGGAATTTGATCTCCCCACTCACACATCCCATTGGTGATCTGCCGGCTCAGGCCCAGCAATCCTACCGATGCGTGCGCTCGTTTGCGGGCGGGGAGCGACCCCCGGGTCCTGGCGCCTGCGTTGAGCGCTGTTCGTCGTGAGCTACGGGGAGTGGCCGAGAGGCAGCGCTGATCGACGGCCATCTTGTCAGACCCGCTGCCGCCGCGTTGCAGTATGGGAGGAAGGTCAGACGCGAGGCATGCTGGGACGGGCGGCGGTCCTCGGGGTGGGGGGAGCGCTATTCTTGAAGACATGCGAGTCCCATTGTGACGTCAGACGATGAAGATCCACAACCAAATCTCAAAAGTATATATATACACAGGCAGCATGAGCCAGCGCTGCCCTCGCAGCTGCGGCTTGCCTGCAGTCCGTTTGTCTTTTGTGTTTTTTGTTGTTTTTGTCTGAATTGTAGTTTTAATATGGTGTAGTGTTTGTATGTTATGGGGGGAGGGAACGGGAACTGTAACAATAACATTGTCTCTCCCGAACGGAGACGCGACCTTTGTTTCTGTGTCGTGTCTCCGTTCCCGCTGCGGCCTACCACCGGCCATGCAGCTGGAGCTGGCGGGCTCCGGCTGTGACCACCCGGGCTCTGGTTCGCAGGGCCCACGGCCCGGACTCACCACCTGCGGCGCTGGCCGCCTTCAGAGGCTGCGGGAGTGGCTGCGACTCATCTCCGGAGGCTCCGGCACGGGCCGCGTGGACGTCGGAAGCCCGCAGCCCCCTGGGTGGGGGCCGACATCGGGAGCTCCGGCAGCGGCAGCGACTTCGCCCGCCCCGAATTATGGGGCTTGGGTCGGCCCGCCGCGGACCTTTCACCGGCCTGGAATAGGCCGCGGGATTTACTCCGCCCGGCGGGGGCTTCAATGTCGGGAGCCACGGCCACCCCGACGTGGCAACTCCAACAGCCTGACCGCGGGAGAAGAGAAAAATACATTCTGGCCTTCCATCACAGTGAGGAGGGGACTGGAGGAGACTCACTGTGATGGATGTTTCTTTTGTTTGGTGTTAGTTTATGATTGTATGTGTTATTGCATTTTTATTGATTATTCTTATTGGTCGTATTGTTGAACTGCGGGTAATGTTTCATTTCACTACACATTTATGTGTATGTGACAAATAAACGACTATTGACTATTGATATATATACACATATATATATATATACATATATATATATATATATATACTAGACCATGTGGACCCGTTGGGCCCAAACCTCTCCTGCATTGGTGCAGCACAATCTACTCCCCCACTCCCCCCTTAGAGGCATGAAACATGTTCCCAATGTTGGGGGAGTCCAGAACTTAGGGGCCACAGTTTAAGAATAAGGGGTAGGCCATTTAGAATGGAGATGAGGAAAATCTTTTTCAGGCAGAGAGTTGTAAATCTGTGGAATGCTCTGCCTCAGAAGGCAGTGGAGGCCAATTCTCTGAATGCATTCAAGAGAGAGCTAGATAGAGCTCTTAAGGATAGCGGAGTCAGGGGGATATGGGGAGAAGGCAGGAAAGGGCCGAATAGCCTACTCCTGCACCTATTGTCTATTCCTTCCCCCTCTCCCCTCCCCCTCATCCTCCCTCCTCCCCTACCCTCCCACTCCTTCCCCCCTCCCCACTTACCCCTCCCCCCACTTTTTGTTTTTTTGCTCAAGATTTCAGTATCTGTAGTTTCTTGTCTCCATCAATGTTACATATGTTCATTTGTTGAGTGCCAATGAATTTTAAGTTAAAACTAGAGCAAGTGGACCCATTCCGCATAAATGGGAAACAGGGAAGGGGAGAGGGTGTCGCTGAGTGAGCCGTGGACCCAAAACCTCTCCTGTATTGGTGTAGCACCCTCAACCCCCCCCACTCAATACCCTTTATCCCCCATCCTCCCCCCACTGACCTACTCCATCCCCCCTACCCACCCCACTTGCCCCTCCCCTGCCCCTCCCCTGCCCCACCCCCATTTCCCCCACCCCTATTGCCCCATCCCACTCCCCTCACCCCCACTCTACCCTCCCCACCCCCTCTTCCTGCCCGCACCCCACTCTCCCCACCAATCTTCTCTCCTCCCCACCATCTCCTCCCCCCCACCCTCTTCTCCCCCGCTCCCCCCCCACTCTCTAGTCCCCACTCACCTCTCACCTCCCCCCCACCCCTTCCTCCCTCCCACCTCCCACCCCCTCCACCCACATTCCCCTCCTACCCCCACCCTCCCCTCCACCTACTCGGCCCGCACGCCCACTCCCCTCCGTGGACACGCTGGCGGCGAAAGCCACTTACCACTGGCCGTCAGAGGTGGGAGGTAGACAGCGCGGCGGGAGCTGGGACTACTCGAGGCCGGCAGCGCGGCGGCTGGGCCTGGTGGAGCTGGGACTACTCGAGGCTGGCAGCGCGGCGGGAGCTGGGACTACTCGAGGCGGGCGGCGGTGGCTGGGCCCGGCCGATCTGGGACTACTCGAGGCCGGGGGCGCAGCGGCAGTAGGCGTGCACAAGATGGCAGAGCATTAGGAGGAGGAAGAGAAGAGCGGCCGCCATTTTACTGGAGTCGCGATGAGGCAGTCGGTGGAAGCGGTCCTCGTCGACGACGCCGTCAGTAGAAGCGGCCGCTGAAGGAGGAGGAGAAGAAGCTGCCCGTTGGGGTTTGTGTTGCGGTGATGGTGTGGGGCGCTGGGCCCGGGCGGGAGTGTGGACTCGAGGACGTCGTGGGTTGAAGGGATGGAAGGGAGGGATCAGTGGACCATCAGTCCGACCATCTCCCTCCTGCTTGGAGTGTTCCCCGGGTGTGGGGGAGAGTGGGGAGAGGGACGAGGGGAGAGAGGAGAGGGAGCCACTGACCCCGGGGTGGGCGCCCCACTGCCGGCAGCCATCTTGTTTGGCGAAGTGAGGAGAGAATTGAAGTCGTGCGTGCCGCATTGTGATGTCATACGCTGAGCACTTTGAAGAATTCGGTTAGAAAATACATTTTAAAACTTTAAAATCTCTTTAACTTAAAAAATATAAGACCGATTTAAATAAAACTTGTTATAAACAGTCGCCAGGACAGTGGTGATTACGGTGGTGCTAAAATTGTGGCGCTCTGGTTTACTGTTTTGGTTGTAAGTCAGATGGAACATAGAAAGCATTTTATCAGGATGCATCACAGCTTGGTTTGGTAACAGGTCCATACAAGACCATACAAAATTGCAGCGAATTGTGGATGCAGCCCAGACTATCACATAAACCAACCTCCCTTCTATCGATTCCATTTATGCCTCACGCTGTCTCGGCAAGGCCAGCAGCATAATCAAGGACAAGTCACACCCTGGCTACTCCCTCTTCTCTCCTCTCCCATCAGGCAAAAGGTATAGAAATGTGAAAATGCACACCACCAGAGTAAGAGACAGTTTCTTCCCAGCTGTTAGCAGGCAACTGAATTATCCTACCATAATCAGAGCAGTGCTGAACTATTATCTACCTCTTTGATGTCCCTTAGACTATCCTTGATTGGACTTTGTGGCTTTACCTTGCACTAAACGTTATTCCCTTATCATGTATCTAGACACTGTAAATGGATCAATTGTATTGTCTTTCTGCTGACAAAAAGCTTTTCGCTGGACTTCAGTACACGTGACAATAAACAAAACTGAAACTAAAATTTCTCACCTACACCATTTTTTCCTTAATGTTACATTCAATTAACTTCTCTTTTATTAATCTCATTGCCATTGTTAGTTAATGTTCTTCATCTACTGACACAATTACAGCTGCCACTGCCTTGTTCACTTTACCATCATTATCTGCATCTGCCTTTCACGAGCCAAGTCTCTCTTGCTTCTCTATTTTTTATAGCTTATACTAGAGATTCTGCGCATCAACAGGCCCTTCGGCCCACCGTGTCTGCACAGACTAGCAATCCTCGAATATTAACACCATCCTACACACACTAGGGACAATTTTTCATTTACACCAGGCCAATTAACCTACAAACCTGTACTACTTGAGTGTGGGAGGGAACCAAAGATTGCAGAGAAAACCCACGCGGTCATGGGGGGAACGTACAAATTTCATGCACAGCACCCGCAATCAGAATCGAACCTGGGTCTCTGGTGTTGTAAGGTAGTAGCTCTTCTGCAACCCAACTGTGCCATCAATTATAAAATGCTTTAGTATCGGCCATTATATCACTTCAATACCACGGACACCAGAAGCATGTGGCAGGGTGTCAGGGACATCACTGGCTACAAGAGCAGCCCTGCCTGCCCCCACAGCGATATCATACTAACCAATGAGCTAAACACCTTCTTTGCCCGCTTCGAAACTGGCAACACCACCTTGAGTGGAAGAACTCCAGCCGAGGCAGAAGGACTGGTCTTGCAACTGAGCACACAGGAAGTACAACGCGCTCTGCAAAGGGTCAACCCACGCAAGGCTGCAGGCCCGGATGGAGTTCAAGGAAGGGTACTTCAGGACTGTGCTGAACAGTTGGCTGAGGGATTCACTAGGATCTTTAACCTGTCATTATCTCTGGCTAAGGTCCCCAAGTGCCTGAAGTCGGCTACCATAGTGCTGGTGCCGAAAAAAGCAAAGATCACCAACCTGAACGACTACCGTCCGGTTGCCCTAACTCCTATAGTCATGAAGGGCTTTGAAAGGCTGGTCCTCTCACACATCAAATCCAGCATCCCTGACTCACTGGACCTACATCAATTTGCTTACAGGGCAAATAGATCCACAGAGGACATCATCTCTCTGGCTCTTCACACTGTCCTGGCTCACCTGGTGAGACAGGGCACGTATGTGAGGATGTTATTCATTGACTATAGCTCTGCCTGCAACACGGTCATCCCCACCAAGCTCATCACCAAACTCCACCAGCTAGGCCTTAACTCGTCGTTATGCGACTGGATCCTGGACTTCCTGCTGGAGCGACCGCAGGCAGTGAGAATGGGCCCGCACCTGTCCTCCACTATACCCTGAGTACCGGCACACCACAGGGTTGTGTTCTGAGCCCCATGCTCTACACCCTCTTCACACACGACTGTGTTCCTGCATTCAACACCAACACCATTGTCAAGTTTGCAGACGACACAACGGTGATCGGGCTAATCACCAACGGTGATGAAACAAAATACAGAGCGGAGGTGCAGAACCTGGCCGACTGGTGCTCTGATAACAACCTGTCCCTAAATACCACCAAGACCAAGGAGCTGATCATCAACTTCCGTAGGTTACACAACG
Source organism: Rhinoraja longicauda (assembly GCF_053455715.1). Lineage (NCBI taxonomy): Eukaryota > Metazoa > Chordata > Chondrichthyes > Rajiformes > Arhynchobatidae > Rhinoraja > Rhinoraja longicauda. The sequence continues at coordinate 1,656 of NW_027602709.1, read as the reverse complement.
GGGAATACGCCCCGATCTTTATCAACGGGGACAGTGTGGAGAGAGTGTCCAGCTTCAAGTTTCTGGGCACTCGTATTTCGGAGGACCTAACATGGCCCAATAACACTGCTGCGCTGGTCAAGAAGGCACAGCAACGACTGTTCTACCTAAGAACACTGAAGAAGTCTGGTCTACCCCAACAGCTGCTGACGACATTCTACCGCTGCACCGTAGAAAGCATTCTAACACATGGCATCCTTGTGTGGTATCTCAGCTGCACAGAGGCAGAGAGGAAAGCTCCTCAGCGGGTAGTCCATAGAGCTCAGAGGACCATCGGAAAACAGCCTTGGAGGGCATCTACAACACACGATGCCTCAGAAAAGCCACCAGCATCCTCAAAGACTCTTCACACCCCTGCAACAGTCTATTCGAACTTCTACCATTGGGCAGACGATACGAGGCCTTCTACGCCCGCACCTCCAGACTCAGGAACAGCTTCATCCCCAGGGCCATAGCTGCTATGAACCGGTCCTGCTTAGCCGGATGGTCACATCGCACAGTGATCCAGCACAGATCTACTTGTACTTTATTCTGTTTTAAAACTGTTACAATTTGTTTCATTGGGTTGTTTAAATTAATACTGACTAGCTAATTAATTTATTGCATCGTATGGGAAGCGCATTCCCAATCTCATACCCCTGTTCAATGACAATAAAGATATATTGTATTGTTTTGTACAGGTTGGTTCTGTAGATTCTTCCTAATATTTTAAAATATTTTATTTGTCAGCTTGTTACTTTTTTATGTTTCTGCCTGTCCTCCACTGAACTTTGCTGTCATTTAAAATTATCCCCTGTGTACCACTATCATTAAAACAAATCTCAAAAAGCACTGGTCTGAGCTACTGTCAACCTTCTTTGGAAGCAACTACAACTACAGGTGGCAGGAGTTATGGGGAGAAGGCAGGAGAGTTGGTATAGGAGGGAGAAATCGATCAGCCATGATTGAACAGCAGAGTAGACTTGATGGGCCGAATGGCATGATTCAGCTCATATCACTTATGATCTTATGACAACTGTGCATCATGATTCTGTTTTCTGTCATGGCCAATTTCTTATGCTTATTGCTGCCCAGTTTATACCACAGGCTGTAACTACTGCTGACAAGCCTACTTTGCGCACTTTATCAAATGCTCCTTCTCTCTCCAATTTGGTCCACATAGACTACGTTAACTCAATTTTTCTCCCCAATTTTTGCCTTATTAAAAATATTCAGTCATCTTAGTTAAAGACCATTTGCCTACTACAAATCTGTGCTGACTTGCATTAAGCGGTCAATTGTCTCAGATTCTTGGTTCAAACATATTTCTCCTCAACTCCTCGCCGGTTCTTTTGCTAATTATCTCATGCCTATGCCTTCTGCATATGAACATTCTTGCCATTAGTAACTTTATTCTTTCAAAACAATTCAATGTTTTAAATATCTGTGTCAACTTTTGTAACTAATCACCTTTTAACCTCCTCCTATCAAAGAATTCCATCCCCCTTCTTTCACACTTGCCTCCCTCATTCTATAGTCTCCATGTATATAATGGAAGCCCTCCCTCCCTTCCCCCTCTCCCCCACCATTTCTATGAACATCCCGATAAATCTTCTCTAGACTCTCAGTACTGGACAA
>NW_027602708.1:0-29662 GCF_053455715.1 Rhinoraja longicauda | reverse complement strand
GGGGGTATCAAATATTAGTTAAGTTTAATTTATTATTTTTAATGTTTTCTTATAAAGTGGAGGGGGAGAGAAAGAGGAGAGAGAGGGAGAGGGGGAGAGGGGAGGGAGAGAGAGGGGATAACAAATATTAGCTTAATATATTGTTAATTTTGTTACAGTGGATGGGGGGGGGCAGGGTATCAAATATTAATATCGTTTATTATTATAAATTTATGAAAATTAAGTGGAGAGAGAGAGAGAGGGAGGGAGAAGAGAGAGAGGGGTGAGAGAGATAGGAGGATAGGAGGAAGAGAGAGAGAGAGAGAGAGAGAGAGAGAGAGAGAGAGAGAGAGAGAGAGAGAGAGAGAGAGAGAGAGAGAGAGAGAGAGAGAGAGAGAGAGAGGGAGGGAGGGAGGGAGAGAAAGAGCGGGGTAGAGAGAGGGGGAGAGAGAGAGAGAGAGAGAGAGAGCCCACCCCACCCTACCCCTGACCGGTCCCCAGTGTGGAGGGGGGGGGGGTTGAGCATGAGGGGGTAGAAACTGAAATAAACACTTCAATGATCAGGGACTGTCATTAAAAATGATCAATATATATGACAGGCAATGGTGTTATTTTTTCTGCTTAATCTGCATCTTTGAGCAAGGGGGCGATTGGGTGAATGTGAGGGGCTGGGGGTCCCGGAGCGGGGCCGGCGATGGGATCATCCGCCCGGGACTGACAGCTGGAAGATGCGGCGGTGAATGTGAGGAGCCGGAGCCCGGAGCGGAGAGACTGCGGCCGCCCTCTGGGATGCGCTCAGGGCGCGGGTTTATTAATGAGCCGCAGCGCTGAGGTGAGCGGATATTTCACCGCGCTCTTCACCTGCTCCCTGAACTTGGACTGGGTCACCGCGTAAATAAATGTGTTGGTGCAACAGCTGAGATTCCTCAGCAACATCCCGACGTTGGCAAAGATATATTGGGAATCATTCTTATCATTCCCAATCCCTGTGATCTGATAATAGACGACGTTTACAACCACCGTCAGCCACAGGAGGATGAAGCTGCCGGAGATGGTGAAGAGTAAAACCACAGACCTCCTCCTGCTCTCCATCTCCGGGTCACTGCGCTTCTCCCCCTTGCTCTCACCCCTCAGCCCCTGACGGACCCGACTGGCCACTAAAATGTGCCGGACTGTCAGAGCGTTGAGCAGCAGGATCACAGCGAAAGGGAGGAGCGGAGTTAAAACCGTGTCGATCCAGTCAAATGCCACCCACCCGGGGTCAGTGTAATAACTGTCCACCGTGTAACAGACCCACGGGACATTGTCGATGGTTGTCCAGGGTTCCACTGTGAAGTAGCGGGGAACGTTTTTCAGACACAGCAGAACGCCGGCTGTTGCGAGAACCGCAGCCGCAGTTTTCCCGGTGCAATATTTAGTTTTCAGCTTCTGGCAACAAATGGCGACAAAGCGATCAAAGGTGAAAGTGACGGTGAACCAGACAGAACAGTCTGTAGCTGAATACCTCAGTACATCGTTAACACTGCACACAGGGGTGATGGACAGGAAACTCCAATAAAAGTAATGGGATCGGATCCGATACAAAATGACCTCGGTGATCAGGGTGAGTAGATCGGCCGCTGCCATGGCCACCAGGTAGCGAGTGGTGCAGGTGGAGAGGCCGCACTTTCCCCGGGACAGGATCACAATCGCCACTAAATTCACTGCGGAAAGAGAAGGGGAGCGGACACTGGGCATTACTGAACACGGTCTCCGGGGCTGAACACCGGCTCCACTTTCAGCTGGAGATCAGGAGTGTTGGAGTCGGTGCGCGGCTGCAGGTTTAACAATGTCAGACCCGGCTCCGACTGTGCCCGACCTGCCTGCTTCAGGGGAGAGGAGATAAGGCGACGGGCGGGGTAAAGGGCGGGGAGGGAACGAGCAGCCGCCCGCTACAATAGGCGGAATGGTCCTGTCTACAGTTAACCCCGCTCACAGTCTCTGATGGGGCCGGTTTCACAGACTTAACCTTGACCGGCCGCGTTTAACCAGGGCTCTGGGAACTCGGCATCTGATGGGGACGAGGAGGGTTCCAGAGGGAAGGCAGAGACAACTTAGGATCCGGCAGCAGAGCGGCTCCGTTAATGGATTCATTCCTCAGTTCGGTAACAACACACGCCGGTAGATCCGCGGCCACTGGTTCAGGAGATCGATCCAATTATTGACCAACAGGTGGAGGAATCCGACTGTGACAGACTCCACAGCGAGACGTGTCCACAGGAGCGGGTGTTCACTCTGATCAATAACTCAGACACAGTGAACTTCACAATGTAAACCCCTTTCCAGTCACACCGTCCCGGAGAGCTGCCTGTCCCGAGCACTGGGACAACTCTGGGCAAGGTCCCACTGAAGGCAAGAACAACATTCTAGTGGGTCCCGGCAGTGGGAGAAAGAGAGGGTTAGTTTCGGCTGCCTGAAAATGAGAAAAATCACAGCGTTAATTCAAAAATATTTCACTGAGTGGATTGATATAATCTACATATTCTTACACAACGATCATCAGTTGGGAATATTGTAACACGATCAGAATCAGGTCAACACCGGTTAACGGACGGAGTTATAAATCTTGAATTGTTCTGTTCACTTACCAGGGACTCCAACGGCAGCAATGATCATGTACAAGATTTTCTCCACGGCGTAGTATTCCCGAAGCTTTTCCCCCATTTTCTCTGCCCAGCGACGTGTCCCCGTGAACTACCGGCAATCTCTCGGAATGAAATGCCGGGGCAGAACATTCCCGGAGATTTTATACCATTTTCCGTCTCCACCGGGACAGTGAAGTTTCAACAGATTTAAAAAAATAGAGATTTTGAAATGATTCGCAAACAGATGACATCAGCCAAGTGAAATCCCTGCTGAGACAGGTCGTGATTTATTCAGGGAATTGATTGAGAAACTCCAAAGACTGGGAATTGTGGCGATACTGGGGGATGGAAATTGGGAGCGGCATTTTTCCAGCAAAGGGGATATTGGTTCAAACTCCATCTGGTCCAACTCTCCACCTCGTGTTGGTTATCTGATTTTCTTCACTCAGCAAGGCAATCCCAAATTCAAGGGACCGTCTCAAGGCTTCTGGTGCCCAGTTTAAAGGTGGACTAGACAGCCTTTGTCCACAGCGTGATGAATTAGTTCAACAGATCACATCAGATTAAAATGGCCCGTCCACTCTGTTTTAACACTCAATGTGATCGCGGCTTAACTGATTGTGACTTCAACCCCACACTCCCGGCGACCCCTAGTAAGCATTTAGTCCTTGCTTGCCTCGAATAGATCTGGCTTTGCCTTGGGACAACAACATTCTCTACCTTCATCACCTCTGAGGAGGAACGACCCAAAGACTCACGACACTCAGTGAACAGAACCATTGCCGCCTCAGAATTGTCTTAAAAGTAGAACACACGGCGAATGATGCAACATCTCTCCCTCCTCTCTTTCTCTCTCTCTCTCCATCTTTACTGCTATTCTCTCTCTGAACTGTTATTCTCGCCCCTACACTCTCTATTCTCCCTCTCTGTGCCGACCGCTCTCTGCCAACCTCTCTCCCCTCCCACTCTTACTGCATCTCTCCCTCCTTCTCCCTGTATCTCTCTAATGCTTCCCTCTCCCCCTTTTGCCAACCCACTCGCTCTGAACTCCCCTCTCTCCTCATTCTCCCACTCTCCCTTTGATCGTTCACTCTCCCTCCACCTCTTCATTCGTCTTCTCCCCTATCTCTCCCTTTTATCTTTGTACGACCTATTTCTCTATCCATTTCCCCACCTCTCCATCACTTACCATCACTTCTCTTTCCAAAGCCTTTCTTGGCAAGTGCAGTTAAAACAGTTAGCCACCATGGGATGTAACAGCTGTCCCTAAACCCCCTCCCTCACGCTCTAGCAGCCCTTCCAGGTGAGACAGATGTTCACCTGCACCTCCTCTAATCTCATCTACTGCATGTGGTGTTCCAGGTATGGCCTCCTTTACATCGGCGTGGTGAAATGGAGACTCGGCGACCGTTTTGTCGAACACTCACCCTCGTTCTGCTAAGGCTTGCCGTATCTCCCCGTTGCAAGCCATTGTAACTCCCCCTCGGACACTGACCTTTCTGTCCTGGGCCTCCACCAGCGCCAGAGAGGTTACATTAAAACAGAAAGAACGCCACTTCATAGTCCGCTTGGGAACCTTGCAACCTAATGGTATGAACATTAGCAAATGCCAGGTAACTAACGTGCAACTTCACGCTTTTCCCTCGCTCTATTCTTCCTTCACGCAGACACGCACCTGTTAATCCCCTCCACCTCCATCTTCAACCGATATTCCCTCCTCTCTCTTTATAATTCCAACCTGCTCAATCCTTATCTCGCAACTTTTATCTTTTAACCTCTGGTCTCAACCACCTAACTATTAAAACGGTATTCACCCACTCATCGTTCAACTCGCTTTGTCCTGCTGTTCCAGCCTTCTCCAGCTTCCCACCACAATCAGTCTGAAGAAGGGTCTCCAACCGAACTTCACCCATCCATGTCCTTGGCAGGCTTAGCCAGTTCGGCGTGCCCTCTACAACTCTCACCAACTTCGACAGATGCACCATAGAAAGTATTTTATCAAGATGCATCACAGCTTGGTTTGGGAACAGCTCCATACAAGAACGCCAGAAATTGCTGCGAATTGTCCAGACCATCACACAAACCAACCTCCCATATATTGACTCAATTTATAAACCACGCTGCCTCGGCAAGGCCAGCAGCATAATCAAGGACGAGTCGCACCATTGCCACTCCTGCTTCTCCTCTGTCCCATCAGGTAAAATGCACAGAAGTGTGAAAATGCACAACTCCAGTTTCAGGGACAGTGTCTTCCCAGCTGTTATCAGGCAACGGAATCATCCCACCACAACTAGAAAGCAGTGCTGAACTACTATCTACCTCTGTTGATCCTCGGACTATCCTCGATCGGATTTTGCAGGCTTTACCTCGCACTGGACGTTATTCCCTTATCATGTATCTATACTCTGTAAATGGCTCGACTGTAATGAAGTATTTTGTTTCCACTGACTGGGTAGCACGCAACAAAGTCTTTTCACGGTACCTCGGTACACGTGACAATAAACTGCACTGAACTGACATACTCAACTAGATTTCTCCAGAGGTGTAGCCTGACTCGCATTGGATATTGATTGTGTGTGACAGTGTGAGTGTGCGAGTCCGTGCAAGAGTGTGCTAGCACGTGTATGCGAGTGTGAATGTGTGAGATTGTGCACATGAGTCGGTGTGTGTGCGTATGCGTTAGTGTATGCGGTTGCAGGAATTTCAATGATTCAGTGATACCTTATTATCACGGACCCAGGTAGAGTGAAATGCTTAGTTTTGCAGACAACCCGGTAACATCATGTAGAAGACCTCACCTGGGCGGTACACAAGTGTCGCCACATTTTGACGCCGACAAAGTTACAAACGTTGGCCAGATAGTTCTCTCTCCTGCCTGCCGCCGCACCGCGGGTCGCCCCTTCGTTCTCGGCGGCGCTCCTCGCTCTCCGACGGTCCACCTCGCTCTCTGCGGTTCCTCACGGCTCCCACCTCGCTCCCGAGGCGCGGTTCTCATCGCCATCCGCGGTGGGCGAGCCGGGCCCACACGGGCCGACTGAAGGGCTTGGCTCCGGTCACCGGGAACACTCCCGGCCACGCTGCGCTGCGCTGCTCGACGCGAACATCCAAGGATAAACTCAATCCCAAAATGTGCACGTGTGCTTGCGGGTCTACGTGTGAGAGAGCGGTAGGGCATGTAAGAGTGCCTATATTTGTGTGTGTGTCTGTGTGTGGGTTTGTGTTTGGGTTTGTGTTTGGGTTTGTGTTTGGGTCTGTGTTTGGGTTTGTGTTTGGGTCTGTTGCAATAATCATGCAAAACCTCTCAAATGTTAAATGCAATTGATGCATCGCATTAGGATAACTTTGCAGGCTGCTGCAATGTTAAATGCAGTGATGGCCTTGCATTAAAGTCACCTAGCTACCCCCAATGGATGTAATATGCATTAAATTAATTGCAATAATTTTGCAAAACCACTCAAATGTTAAATGCAACAAATGCATCGCATTAGGATGACTTTTCAGGCTGCTGCAATGTTAAATGCAGTGATCGCCTTGCATTAAAGAAATATTGCAACACCCTGCGATGTGAAATGCAATAATAATCCAGCAAAACCTCTCAAATGTTAAATGCGACTAATGCATCGTATTAGGATAACTTTGCACGCTGCTGCATTGTTAAATGCAGTGCTGGCGTTGCATTAACGCAATATTGCAACCCCCTGGGATGTTAAATGCAATAAAATTAATTGCAATAATTTTGCAAAACCTCTCAAATGTTAAATGCAATTAATGCAACGCATTAGAACAACTCTGCAGGCTCCTGTAATGTTAAATGCAGCGCAGGCCTTGCATTAAAGCAAAATTGCAGCTGTTCTGGAGTATTAAACGCATTAAAATCATTGTAATAATCATGCAAAATCTCTCAAATGTTCAATGCAACTAATGCATCGTATTATGATAACATTGCAGACTGCTGCAAAGTTAAATGCAGTGATGGCCTTGCATTAAAGAAATATTGCAGACTCCTGGGATGTTTAATGCAATAAAATTAATTGCAATAATCATGCAAAACCACTCAAATGTTAAATGCAACTGATGCAACGCATTAAAATCTTTATTGGTGTACGGTTCCCTCCTGACATCCATCCACCCACCCACCGATCCATCAATCAATCAATCTTTGATTAATTCTTATTATTATTAATAATATTAATTATTATTACTATAGTATTATTATTGTATTTACTACCCCCGGCACGTAGCTGAACCTCCAGGGCAGGGAGGAGACTATCCGGCATTTGGAAGTGCTTCCGGGAAGTGTGTCTGATGTGTGTGGGTCTGTGTGTGTGTCTGTGTGTGTGTCTGTGTGTGGGTGTGTGTTTGGGTTTGTGTTTGGGTCTGTGTTTGGGTCTGTGTTTGGGTTTGTGTTTGGGTTTGTGTTTGGATTTATGTTTGGGTCTGTGTTTGGGTTTGTGTTTGGGTTTGTGTCTGGTGTCTGGTGTGGGCGTTATAAACAAGTGCCGCGTGCTGTCTGTGGAAAGATCTTTATTGGTGTACGGTTGCTGTAATGTTAAATGCAGTGATGGCCTTGCATTAATGCAATATTACACCACCCTGGGATGTGAAATGCATTAAAAAATCATTGCAATAATCATGCAAAACCTCTCAAATGTTAAATGCAATTGATGCATCGCATTAGGATAACTTTGCAGGCTGCTGCAATGTTAAATGCAGTGATGGCCTTGCATTAAAGTCACCTAGCTACCCCCAATGGATGTAATATGCATTAAATTAATTGCAATAATTTTGCAAAACCTCTCAAATGTTAAATGCAACAAATGCATCGCATTAGGATGACTTTTCAGGCTGCTGCAATGTTAAATGCAGTGATCGCCTTGCATTAAAGAAATATTGCAACACCCTGCGATGTGAAATGCAATAATAATCCTGCAAAACCTCTCAAATGTTAAATGCGACTAATGCATCGTATTAGGATAACTTTGCAGGCTGCTGCATTGTTAAATGCAGCGCTGGCGTTGCATTAAAGCAATATTGCAACCCCCTGGGATGTTAAATGCAATAAAATTAATTGCAATAATTTTGCAAAACCTCTCAAATGTTAAATGCAATTAATGCAACGCATTAGAACAACTCTGCAGGCTCCTGCAATGTTAAATGCAGCGCAGGCTTTGCATTAAAGCAAAATTGCAGCTGTTCTGGGGTATTAAACGCATTAAAATCATTGTAATAATCATGCAAAATCTCTCAAATGTTCAATGCAACTAATGCATCGTATTATGATAACATTGCAGACTGCTGCAAAGTTAAATGCAGTGATGGCCTTGCATTAAAGAAATATTGCAGCCTCCTGGGATGTTTAATGCAATAAAATTAATTGCAATAATCATGCAAAACCACTCAAATGTTAAATGCAACTGATGCAACGCATTAAAATCTTTATTGGTGTACGGTTCCCTCCTGACATCCATCCACCCACCCACCGATCGATCAATCAATCAATCTTTGATTAATTCTTATTATTATTAATAATATTAATTATTATTACTATAGTATTATTATTGTATTTACTACCCCCGGCACGTAGCTGAACCTCCAGGGCAGGGAGGAGACTATCCAGCATTTGGAAATGCTTCCGGGAAGTGTGTCTGATGTGTGTGGATCTGTGTGTGTGTCTGTGTGTGTGTCTGTGTGTGGGTGTGTGTTTGGGTCTGTGTTTGAGTCTGTGTTTGGGTCTGTGTTTGGGTCTGTGTTTGGGTTTGTGTTTGGGTTTGTGTTTGGGTTTGTGTTTGGATTTATGTTTGGGTCTGTGTTTGGGTTTGTGTTTGGGTTTGTGTCTGGTGTCTGGTGTGGGCGTTATAAACAAGTGCCGCGTGCTGTCTGTGGAAAGATCTTTATTGGTGTACGGTTGCTGTAATGTTAAATGCAGTGATGGCCTTGCATTAATGCAATATTACACCACCCTGGGATATGAAATGCATTAAAAAATCATTGCAATAATCATGCAAAACCTCTCAAATGTTAAATGCAATTGATGCATCGCATTAGGATAACTTTGCAGGCTGCTGCAATGTTAAATGCAGTGATGGCCTTGCATTAAAGTCACCTAGCTACCCCCAATGGATGTAATATGCATTAAATTAATTGCAATAATTTTGCAAAACCTCTCAAATGTTAAATGCAACAAATGCATCGCATTAGGATGACTTTTCAGGCTGCTGCAATGTTAAATGCAGTGATCGCCTTGCATTAAAGAAATATTGCAACACCCTGCGATGTGAAATGCAATAATAATCCTGCAAAACCTCTCAAATGTTAAATGCGACTAATGCATCGTATTAGGATAACTTTGCAGGCTGCTGCATTGTTAAATGCAGCGCTGGCGTTGCATTAAAGCAATATTGCAACCCCCTGGGATGTTAAATGCAATAAAATTAATTGCAATAATTTTGCAAAACCTCTCAAATGTTAAATGCAATTAATGCAACGCATTAGAACAACTCTGCAGGCTCCTGCAATGTTAAATGCAGCGCAGGCCTTGCATTAAAGCAAAATTGCAGCTGTTCTGGGGTATTAAACGCATTAAAATCATTGTAATAATCATGCAAAATCTCTCAAATGTTCAATGCAACTAATGCATCATATTATGATAACATTGCAGACTGCTGCAAAGTTAAATGCAGTGATGGCCTTGCATTAAAGAAATATTGCAGCCTCCTGGGATGTTTAATGCAATAAAATTAATTGCAATAATCATGCAAAACCACTCAAATGTTAAATGCAACTGATGCAACGCATTAAAATCTTTATTGGTGTACGGTTCCCTCCTGACATCCATCCACCCACCCACCGATCGATCAATCAATCAATCTTTAATTAATTCTTATTATTATTAATAATATTAATTATTATTACTATAGTATTATTATTGTATTTACTACCCCCGGCACGTAGCTGAACCTCCAGGGCAGGGAGGAGACTATCCGGCATTTGGAAGTGCTTCCGGGAAGTGTGTCTGATGTGTGTGGGTCTGTGTGTGTGTCTGTGTGTGTGTCTGTGTGTGGGTGTGTGTTTGGGTCTGTGTTTGAGTCTGTGTTTGGGTCTGTGTTTGGGTCTGTGTTTGGGTTTTGTGTTTGGGTTTGTGTTTGGATTTATGTTTGGGTCTGTGTTTGGGTTTGTGTTTGGGTTTGTGTCTGGTGTCTGGTGTGGGCGTTATAAACAAGTGCCGCGTGCTGTCTGTGGAAAGATCTTTATTGGTGTACGGTTGCTGTAATGTTAAATGCAGTGATGGCCTTGCATTAATGCAATATTACACCACCCTGGGATGTGAAATGCATTAAAAAATCATTGCAATAATCATGCAAAACCTCTCAAATGTTAAATGCAATTGATGCATCGCATTAGGATAACTTTGCAGGCTGCTGCAATGTTAAATGCAGTGATGGCCTTGCATTAAAGTCACCTAGCTACCCCCAATGGATGTAATATGCATTAAATTAATTGCAATAATTTTGCAAAACCTCTCAAATGTTAAATGCAACAAATGCATCGCATTAGGATGACTTTTCAGGCTGCTGCAATGTTAAATGCAGTGATCGCCTTGCATTAAAGAAATATTGCAACACCCTGCGATGTGAAATGCAATAATAATCCTGCAAAACCTCTCAAATGTTAAATGCGACTAATGCATCGTATTAGGATAACTTTGCAGGCTGCTGCATTGTTAAATGCAGCGCTGGCGTTGCATTAAAGCAATATTGCAACCCCCTGGGATGTTAAATGCAATAAAATTAATTGCAATAATTTTGCAAAACCTCTCAAATGTTAAATGCAATTAATGCAACGCATTAGAACAACTCTGCAGGCTCCTGCAATGTTAAATGCAGCGCAGGCCTTGCATTAAAGCAAAATTGCAGCTGTTCTGGGGTATTAAACGCATTAAAATCATTGTAATAATCATGCAAAATCTCTCAAATGTTCAATGCAACTAATGCATCATATTATGATAACATTGCAGACTGCTGCAAAGTTAAATGCAGTGATGGCCTTGCATTAAAGAAATATTGCAGCCTCCTGGGATGTTTAATGCAATAAAATTAATTGCAATAATCATGCAAAACCACTCAAATGTTAAATGCAACTGATGCAACGCATTAAAATCTTTATTGGTGTACGGTTCCCTCCTGACATCCATCCACCCACCCACCGATCGATCAATCAATCAATCTTTGATTAATTCTTATTATTATTAATAATATTAATTATTATTACTATAGTATTATTATTGTATTTACTACCCCCGGCACGTAGCTGAACCTCCAGGGCAGGGAGGAGACTATCCAGCATTTGGAAATGCTTCCGGGAAGTGTGTCTGATGTGTGTGGATCTGTGTGTGTGTCTGTGTGTGTGTCTGTGTGTGGGTGTGTGTTTGGGTCTGTGTTTGAGTCTGTGTTTGGGTCTGTGTTTGGGTCTGTGTTTGGGTTTGTGTTTGGGTTTGTGTTTGGGTTTGTGTTTGGATTTATGTTTGGGTCTGTGTTTGGGTTTGTGTTTGGGTTTGTGTCTGGTGTCTGGTGTGGGCGTTATAAACAAGTGCCGCGTGCTGTCTGTGGAAAGATCTTTATTGGTGTACGGTTGCTGTAATGTTAAATGCAGTGATGGCCTTGCATTAATGCAATATTACACCACCCTGGGATATGAAATGCATTAAAAAATCATTGCAATAATCATGCAAAACCTCTCAAATGTTAAATGCAATTGATGCATCGCATTAGGATAACTTTGCAGGCTGCTGCAATGTTAAATGCAGTGATGGCCTTGCATTAAAGTCACCTAGCTACCCCCAATGGATGTAATATGCATTCAATTAATTGCAATAATTTTGCAAAACCTCTCAAATGTTAAATGCAACAAATGCATCGCATTAGGATGACTTTTCAGGCTGCTGCAATGTTAAATGCAGTGATCGCCTTGCATTAAAGAAATATTGCAACACCCTGCGATGTGAAATGCAATAATAATCCTGCAAAACCTCTCAAATGTTAAATGCGACTAATGCATCGTATTAGGATAACTTTGCAGGCTGCTGCATTGTTAAATGCAGCGCTGGCGTTGCATTAAAGCAATATTGCAACCCCCTGGGATGTTAAATGCAATAAAATTAATTGCAATAATTTTGCAAAACCTCTCAAATGTTAAATGCAATTAATGCAACGCATTAGAACAACTCTGCAGGCTCCTGCAATGTTAAATGCAGCGCAGGCCTTGCATTAAAGCAAAATTGCAGCTGTTCTGGGGTATTAAACGCATTAAAATCATTGTAATAATCATGCAAAATCTCTCAAATGTTCAATGCAACTAATGCATCATATTATGATAACATTGCAGACTGCTGCAAAGTTAAATGCAGTGATGGCCTTGCATTAAAGAAATATTGCAGCCTCCTGGGATGTTTAATGCAATAAAATTAATTGCAATAATCATGCAAAACCACTCAAATGTTAAATGCAACTGATGCAACGCATTAAAATCTTTATTGGTGTACGGTTCCCTCCTGACATCCATCCACCCACCCACCGATCGATCAATCAATCAATCTTTGATTAATTCTTATTATTATTAATAATATTAATTATTATTACTATAGTATTATTATTGTATTTACTACCTCCGGCACGTAGCTGAACCTCCAGGGCAGGGAGGAGACTATCCGGCATTTGGAAGTGCTTCCGGGAAGTGTGTCTGATGTGTGTGGGTCTGTGTGTGTGTCTGTGTGTGTGTCTGTGTGTGGGTGTGTGTTTGGGTCTGTGTTTGAGTCTGTGTTTGGGTCTGTGTTTGGGTCTGTGTTTGGGTTTTGTGTTTGGGTTTGTGTTTGGATTTATGTTTGGGTCTGTGTTTGGGTTTGTGTTTGGGTTTGTGTCTGGTGTCTGGTGTGGGCGTTATAAACAAGTGCCGCGTGCTGTCTGTGGAAAGATCTTTATTGGTGTACGGTTGCTGTAATGTTAAATGCAGTGATGGCCTTGCATTAATGCAATATTACACCACCCTGGGATGTGAAATGCATTAAAAAATCATTGCAATAATCATGCAAAACCTCTCAAATGTTAAATGCAATTGATGCATCGCATTAGGATAACTTTGCAGGCTGCTGCAATGTTAAATGCAGTGATGGCCTTGCATTAAAGTCACCTAGCTACCCCCAATGGATGTAATATGCATTAAATTAATTGCAATAATTTTGCAAAACCTCTCAAATGTTAAATGCAACAAATGCATCGCATTAGGATGACTTTTCAGGCTGCTGCAATGTTAAATGCAGTGATCGCCTTGCATTAAAGAAATATTGCAACACCCTGCGATGTGAAATGCAATAATAATCCTGCAAAACCTCTCAAATGTTAAATGCGACTAATGCATCGTATTAGGATAACTTTGCAGGCTGCTGCATTGTTAAATGCAGCGCTGGCGTTGCATTAAAGCAATATTGCAACCCCCTGGGATGTTAAATGCAATAAAATTAATTGCAATAATTTTGCAAAACCTCTCAAATGTTAAATGCAATTAATGCAACGCATTAGAACAACTCTGCAGGCTCCTGCAATGTTAAATGCAGCGCAGGCCTTGCATTAAAGCAAAATTGCAGCTGTTCTGGGGTATTAAACGTATTAAAATCATTGTAGTAATCATGCAAAATCTCTCAAATGTTCAATGCAACTAATGCATCGTATTATGATAACGTTGCAGACTGCTGCAAAGTTAAATGCAGTGATGGCCTTGCATTAAAGAAATATTGCAGCCTCCTGGGATGTTTAATGCAATAAAATTAATTGCAATAATCATGCAAAACCACTCAAATGTTAAATGCAACTGATGCAACGCATTAAAATCTTTATTGGTGTACGGTTCCCTCCTGACATCCATCCACCCACCCACCGATCGATCAATCAATCAATCTTTGATTAATTCTTATTATTATTAATAATATTAATTATTATTACTATAGTATTATTATTGTATTTACTACCCCCGGCACGTAGCTGAACCTCCAGGGCAGGGAGGAGACTATCCGGCATTTGGAAGTGCTTCCGGGAAGTGTGTCTGATGTGTGTGGGTCTGTGTGTGTGTCTGTGTGTGTGTCTGTGTGTGGGTGTGTGTTTGGGTCTGTGTTTGAGTCTGTGTTTGGGTCTGTGTTTGGGTCTGTGTTTGGGTTTTGTGTTTGGGTTTGTGTTTGGATTTATGTTTGGGTCTGTGTTTGGGTTTGTGTTTGGGTTTGTGTCTGGTGTCTGGTGTGGGCGTTATAAACAAGTGCCGCGTGCTGTCTGTGGAAAGATCTTTATTGGTGTACGGTTGCTGTAATGTTAAATGCAGTGATGGCCTTGCATTAATGCAATATTACACCACCCTGGGATGTGAAATGCATTAAAAAATCATTGCAATAATCATGCAAAACCTCTCAAATGTTAAATGCAATTGATGCATCGCATTAGGATAACTTTGCAGGCTGCTGCAATGTTAAATGCAGTGATGGCCTTGCATTAAAGTCACCTAGCTACCCCCAATGGATGTAATATGCATTAAATTAATTGCAATAATTTTGCAAAACCTCTCAAATGTTAAATGCAACAAATGCATCGCATTAGGATGACTTTTCAGGCTGCTGCAATGTTAAATGCAGTGATCGCCTTGCATTAAAGAAATATTGCAACACCCTGCGATGTGAAATGCAATAATAATCCTGCAAAACCTCTCAAATGTTAAATGCGACTAATGCATCGTATTAGGATAACTTTGCAGGCTGCTGCATTGTTAAATGCAGCGCTGGCGTTGCATTAAAGCAATATTGCAACCCCCTGGGATGTTAAATGCAATAAAATTAATTGCAATAATTTTGCAAAACCTCTCAAATGTTAAATGCAATTAATGCAACGCATTAGAACAACTCTGCAGGCTCCTGCAATGTTAAATGCAGCGCAGGCCTTGCATTAAAGCAAAATTGCAGCTGTTCTGGGGTATTAAACGTATTAAAATCATTGTAGTAATCATGCAAAATCTCTCAAATGTTCAATGCAACTAATGCATCGTATTATGATAACGTTGCAGACTGCTGCAAAGTTAAATGCAGTGATGGCCTTGCATTAAAGAAATATTGCAGCCTCCTGGGATGTTTAATGCAATAAAATTAATTGCAATAATCATGCAAAACCACTCAAATGTTAAATGCAACTGATGCAACGCATTAAAATCTTTATTGGTGTACGGTTCCCTCCTGACATCCATCCACCCACCCACCGATCGATCAATCAATCAATCTTTGATTAATTCTTATTATTATTAATAATATTAATTATTATTACTATAGTATTATTATTGTATTTACTACCCCCGGCACGTAGCTGAACCTCCAGGGCAGGGAGGAGACTATCCGGCATTTGGAAGTGCTTCCGGGAAGTGTGTCTGATGTGTGTGGGTCTGTGTGTGTGTCTGTGTGTGTGTCTGTGTGTGGGTGTGTGTTTGGGTCTGTGTTTGAGTCTGTGTTTGGGTCTGTGTTTGGGTCTGTGTTTGGGTTTGTGTTTGGGTTTGTGTTTGGATTTATGTTTGGGTCTGTGTTTGGGTTTGTGTTTGGGTTTGTGTCTGGTGTCTGGTGTGGGCGTTATAAACAAGTGCCGCGTGCTGTCTGTGGAAAGATCTTTATTGGTGTACGGTTGCTGTAATGTTAAATGCAGTGATGGCCTTGCATTAATGCAATATTACACCACCCTAGGATGTGAAATGCATTAAAAAATCATTGCAATAAGCATGCAAAACCTCTCAAATGTTAAATGCAATTGATGCATCGCATTAGGATAACTTTGCAGGCTGCTGCAATGTTAAATGCAGTGATGGCCTTGCATTAAAGTCACCTAGCTACCCCCAATGGATGTAATATGCATTAAATTAATTGCAATAATTTTGCAAAACCTCTCAAATGTTAAATGCAACAAATGCATCGCATTAGGATGACTTTTCAGGCTGCTGCAATGTTAAATGCAGTGATCGCCTTGCATTAAAGAAATATTGCAACACCCTGCGATGTGAAATGCAATAATAATCCTGCAAAACCTCTCAAATGTTAAATGCGACTAATGCATCGTATTAGGATAACTTTGCAGGCTGCTGCATTGTTAAATGCAGCGCTGGCGTTGCATTAAAGCAATATTGCAACCCCCTGGGATGTTAAATGCAATAAAATTAATTGCAATAATTTTGCAAAACCTCTCAAATGTTAAATGCAATTAATGCAACGCATTAGAACAACTCTGCAGGCTCCTGCAATGTTAAATGCAGCGCAGGCCTTGCATTAAAGCAAAATTGCAGCTGTTCTGGGGTATTAAACGTATTAAAATCATTGTAGTAATCATGCAAAATCTCTCAAATATCGTATTATGATAACGTTGCAGACTGCTGCAAAGTTAAATGCAGTGATGGCCTTGCATTAAAGAAATATTGCAGCCTCCTGGGATGTTTAATGCAATAAAATTAATTGCAATAATCATGCAAAACCACTCAAATGTTAAATGCAACTGATGCAACGCATTAAAATCTTTATTGGTGTACGGTTCCCTCCTGACATCCATCCACCCACCCACCGATCGATCAATCAATCAATCTTTGATTAATTCTTATTATTATTAATAATATTAATTATTATTACTATAGTATTATTATTGTATTTACTACCCCCGGCACGTAGCTGAACCTCCAGGGCAGGGAGGAGACTATCCGGCATTTGGAAGTGCTTCCGGGAAGTGTGTCTGATGTGTGTGGGTCTGTGTGTGTGTCTGTGTGTGTGTCTGTGTGTGGGTGTGTGTTTGGGTCTGTGTTTGAGTCTGTGTTTGGGTCTGTGTTTGGGTCTGTGTTTGGGTTTGTGTTTGGGTTTGTGTTTGGATTTATGTTTGGGTCTGTGTTTGGGTTTGTGTTTGGGTTTGTGTCTGGTGTCTGGTGTGGGCGTTATAAACAAGTGCCGCGTGCTGTCTGTGGAAAGATCTTTATTGGTGTACGGTTGCTGTAATGTTAAATGCAGTGATGGCCTTGCATTAATGCAATATTACACCACCCTAGGATGTGAAATGCATTAAAAAATCATTGCAATAAGCATGCAAAACCTCTCAAATGTTAAATGCAATTGATGCATCGCATTAGGATAACTTTGCAGGCTGCTGCAATGTTAAATGCAGTGATGGCCTTGCATTAAAGTCACCTAGCTACCCCCAATGGATGTAATATGCATTAAATTAATTGCAATAATTTTGCAAAACCTCTCAAATGTTAAATGCAACAAATGCATCGCATTAGGATGACTTTTCAGGCTGCTGCAATGTTAAATGCAGTGATCGCCTTGCATTAAAGAAATATTGCAACACCCTGCGATGTGAAATGCAATAATAATCCTGCAAAACCTCTCAAATGTTAAATGCGACTAATGCATCGTATTAGGATAACTTTGCAGGCTGTTGCATTGTTAAATGCAGCGCTGGCGTTGCATTAAAGCAATATTGCAACCCCCTGGGATGTTAAATGCAATAAAATTAATTGCAATAATTTTGCAAAACCTCTCAAATGTTAAATGCAATTAATGCAACGCATTAGAACAACTCTGCAGGCTCCTGCAATGTTAAATGCAGCGCAGGCCTTGCATTAAAGCAAAATTGCAGCTGTTCTGGGGTATTAAACGTATTAAAATCATTGTAGTAATCATGCAAAATCTCTCAAATGTTCAATGCAACTAATGCATCGTATTATGATAACGTTGCAGACTGCTGCAAAGTTAAATGCAGTGATGGCCTTGCATTAAAGAAATATTGCAGCCTCCTGGGATGTTTAATGCAATAAAATTAATTGCAATAATCATGCAAAACCACTCAAATGTTAAATGCAACTGATGCAACGCATTAAAATCTTTATTGGTGTACGGTTCCCTCCTGACATCCATCCACCCACCCACCGATCGATCAATCAATCAATCTTTGATTAATTCTTATTATTATTAATAATATTAATTATTATTACTATAGTATTATTATTGTATTTACTACCCCCGGCACGTAGCTGAACCTCCAGGGCAGGGAGGAGACTATCCGGCATTTGGAAGTGCTTCCGGGAAGTGTGTCTGATGTGTGTGGGTCTGTGTGTGTGTCTGTGTGTGTGTCTGTGTGTGGGTGTGTGTTTGGGTCTGTGTTTGAGTCTGTGTTTGGGTCTGTGTTTGGGTCTGTGTTTGGGTTTGTGTTTGGGTTTGTGTTTGGATTTATGTTTGGGTCTGTGTTTGGGTTTGTGTTTGGGTTTGTGTCTGGTGTCTGGTGTGGGCGTTATAAACAAGTGCCGCGTGCTGTCTGTGGAAAGATCTTTATTGGTGTACGGTTGCTGTAATGTTAAATGCAGTGATGGCCTTGCATTAATGCAATATTACACCACCCTAGGATGTGAAATGCATTAAAAAATCATTGCAATAAGCATGCAAAACCTCTCAAATGTTAAATGCAATTGATGCATCGCATTAGGATAACTTTGCAGGCTGCTGCAATGTTAAATGCAGTGATGGCCTTGCATTAAAGTCACCTAGCTACCCCCAATGGATGTAATATGCATTAAATTAATTGCAATAATTTTGCAAAACCTCTCAAATGTTAAATGCAACAAATGCATCGCATTAGGATGACTTTTCAGGCTGCTGCAATGTTAAATGCAGTGATCGCCTTGCATTAAAGAAATATTGCAACACCCTGCGATGTGAAATGCAATAATAATCCTGCAAAACCTCTCAAATGTTAAATGCGACTAATGCATCGTATTAGGATAACTTTGCAGGCTGTTGCATTGTTAAATGCAGCGCTGGCGTTGCATTAAAGCAATATTGCAACCCCCTGGGATGTTAAATGCAATAAAATTAATTGCAATAATTTTGCAAAACCTCTCAAATGTTAAATGCAATTAATGCAACGCATTAGAACAACTCTGCAGGCTCCTGCAATGTTAAATGCAGCGCAGGCCTTGCATTAAAGCAAAATTGCAGCTGTTCTGGGGTATTAAACGTATTAAAATCATTGTAGTAATCATGCAAAATCTCTCAAATGTTCAATGCAACTAATGCATCGTATTATGATAACGTTGCAGACTGCTGCAAAGTTAAATGCAGTGATGGCCTTGCATTAAAGAAATATTGCAGCCTCCTGGGATGTTTAATGCAATAAAATTAATTGCAATAATCATGCAAAACCACTCAAATGTTAAATGCAACTGATGCAACGCATTAAAATCTTTATTGGTGTACGGTTCCCTCCTGACATCCATCCACCCACCGATCGATCAATCAATCAATCTTTGATTAATTCTTATTATTATTAATAATATTAATTATTATTACTATAGTATTATTATTGTATTTACTACCCCCGGCACGTAGCTGAACCTCCAGGGCAGGGAGGAGACTATCCGGCATTTGGAAGTGCTTCCGGGAAGTGTGTCTGATGTGTGTGGGTCTGTGTGTGTGTCTGTGTGTGTGTCTGTGTGTGGGTGTGTGTTTGGGTCTGTGTTTGAGTCTGTGTTTGGGTCTGTGTTTGGGTCTGTGTTTGGGTTTGTGTTTGGGTTTGTGTTTGGATTTATGTTTGGGTCTGTGTTTGGGTTTGTGTTTGGGTTTGTGTCTGGTGTCTGGTGTGGGCGTTATAAACAAGTGCCGCGTGCTGTCTGTGGAAAGATCTTTATTGGTGTACGGTTGCTGTAATGTTAAATGCAGTGATGGCCTTGCATTAATGCAATATTACACCACCCTAGGATGTGAAATGCATTAAAAAATCATTGCAATAAGCATGCAAAACCTCTCAAATGTTAAATGCAATTGATGCATCGCATTAGGATAACTTTGCAGGCTGCTGCAATGTTAAATGCAGTGATGGCCTTGCATTAAAGTCACCTAGCTACCCCCAATGGATGTAATATGCATTAAATTAATTGCAATAATTTTGCAAAACCTCTCAAATGTTAAATGCAACAAATGCATCGCATTAGGATGACTTTTCAGGCTGCTGCAATGTTAAATGCAGTGATCGCCTTGCATTAAAGAAATATTGCAACACCCTGCGATGTGAAATGCAATAATAATCCTGCAAAACCTCTCAAATGTTAAATGCGACTAATGCATCGTATTAGGATAACTTTGCAGGCTGTTGCATTGTTAAATGCAGCGCTGGCGTTGCATTAAAGCAATATTGCAACCCCCTGGGATGTTAAATGCAATAAAATTAATTGCAATAATTTTGCAAAACCTCTCAAATGTTAAATGCAATTAATGCAACGCATTAGAACAACTCTGCAGGCTCCTGCAATGTTAAATGCAGCGCAGGCCTTGCATTAAAGCAAAATTGCAGCTGTTCTGGGGTATTAAACGTATTAAAATCATTGTAGTAATCATGCAAAATCTCTCAAATGTTCAATGCAACTAATGCATCGTATTATGATAACGTTGCAGACTGCTGCAAAGTTAAATGCAGTGATGGCCTTGCATTAAAGAAATATTGCAGCCTCCTGGGATGTTTAATGCAATAAAATTAATTGCAATAATCATGCAAAACCACTCAAATGTTAAATGCAACTGATGCAACGCATTAAAATCTTTATTGGTGTACGGTTCCCTCCTGACATCCATCCACCCACCCACCGATCGATCAATCAATCAATCTTTGATTAATTCTTATTATTATTAATAATATTAATTATTATTACTATAGTATTATTATTGTATTTACTACCCCCGGCACGTAGCTGAACCTCCAGGGCAGGGAGGAGACTATCCGGCATTTGGAAGTGCTTCCGGGAAGTGTGTCTGATGTGTGTGGGTCTGTGTGTGTGTCTGTGTGTGTGTCTGTGTGTGGGTGTGTGTTTGGGTCTGTGTTTGAGTCTGTGTTTGGGTCTGTGTTTGGGTCTGTGTTTGGGTTTGTGTTTGGGTTTGTGTTTGGATTTATGTTTGGGTCTGTGTTTGGGTTTGTGTTTGGGTTTGTGTCTGGTGTCTGGTGTGGGCGTTATAAACAAGTGCCGCGTGCTGTCTGTGGAAAGATCTTTATTGGTGTACGGTTGCTGTAATGTTAAATGCAGTGATGGCCTTGCATTAATGCAATATTACACCACCCTAGGATGTGAAATGCATTAAAAAATCATTGCAATAAGCATGCAAAACCTCTCAAATGTTAAATGCAATTGATGCATCGCATTAGGATAACTTTGCAGGCTGCTGCAATGTTAAATGCAGTGATGGCCTTGCATTAAAGTCACCTAGCTACCCCCAATGGATGTAATATGCATTAAATTAATTGCAATAATTTTGCAAAACCTCTCAAATGTTAAATGCAACAAATGCATCGCATTAGGATGACTTTTCAGGCTGCTGCAATGTTAAATGCAGTGATCGCCTTGCATTAAAGAAATATTGCAACACCCTGCGATGTGAAATGCAATAATAATCCTGCAAAACCTCTCAAATGTTAAATGCGACTAATGCATCGTATTAGGATAACTTTGCAGGCTGCTGCATTGTTAAATGCAGCGCTGGCGTTGCATTAAAGCAATATTGCAACCCCCTGGGATGTTAAATGCAATAAAATTAATTGCAATAATTTTGCAAAACCTCTCAAATGTTAAATGCAATTAATGCAACGCATTAGAACAACTCTGCAGGCTCCTGCAATGTTAAATGCAGCGCAGGCCTTGCATTAAAGCAAAATTGCAGCTGTTCTGGGGTATTAAACGCATTAAAATCATTGTAATAATCATGCAAAATCTCTCAAATGTTCAATGCAACTAATGCATCATATTATGATAACATTGCAGACTGCTGCAAAGTTAAATGCAGTGATGGCCTTGCATTAAAGAAATATTGCAGCCTCCTGGGATGTTAAATGCAATAAAATTAATTGCAATAATTTTGCAAAACCTCTCAAATGTTAAATGCAACAAATGCATCGCATTAGGATGACTTTTTAGGCTGCTGCAATGTTAAATGCAGTGATCGCCTTGCATTAAAGAAATATTGCAACACCCTGCGATGTGAAATGCAATAATAATACTGCAAAACCTCTCAAATGTTAAATGTGACTAATGCATCGTATTAGGATAACTTTGCAGGCTGCTGCATTGTTAAATGCAGCGCTGGCGTTGCATTAAAGCAATATTGCAACCCCCTGGGATGTTAAATGCAATAAAATTAATTGCAATAATTTTGCAAAACCTCTCAAATGTTAAATGCAATTAATGCAACGCATTAGAACAACTTTGCAGGCTCCTGCAATGTTAAATGCAGCGCAGGCCTTGCATTAAAGCAAAATTGAAGCTGTTCTGGGGTATTAAACGCATTAAAATCATTGTAATAATCATGCAAAATCTCTCAAATGTTCAATGCAACTAATGCATCATATTATGATAACATTGCAGACTGCTGCAAAGTTAAATGCAGTGATGGCCTTGCATTAAAGAAATATTGCAGCCTCCTGGGATGTTTAATGCAATAAAATTAATTGCAATAATCATGCAAAACCACTCAAATGTTAAATGCAACTGATGCAATGCATTAAAATCTTTATTGGTGTACGGTTCCCTCCTGACATCCATCCACCCACCCACCGATCGATCAATCAATCAATCTTTGATTAATTCTTATTATTATTAATAATATTAATTATTATTACTATAGTATTATTATTGTATTTACTACCCCCGGCACGTAGCTGAACCTCCAGGGCAGGGAGGAGACTATCCAGCATTTGGAAATGCTTCCGGGAAGTGTGTCTGATGTGTGTGGATCTGTGTGTGTGTCTGTGTGTGTGTCTGTGTGTGGGTGTGTGTTTGGGTCTGTGTTTGAGTCTGTGTTTGGGTCTGTGTTTGGGTCTGTGTTTGGGTTTGTGTTTGGGTTTGTGTTTGGGTTTGTGTTTGGATTTATGTTTGGGTCTGTGTTTGGGTTTGTGTTTGGGTTTGTGTCTGGTGTCTGGTGTGGGCGTTATAAACAAGTGCCGCGTGCTGTCTGTGGAAAGATCTTTATTGGTGTACGGTTGCTGTAATGTTAAATGCAGTGATGGCCTTGCATTAATGCAATATTACACCACCCTGGGATATGAAATGCATTAAAAAATCATTGCAATAATCATGCAAAACCTCTCAAATGTTAAATGCAATTGATGCATCGCATTAGGATAACTTTGCAGGCTGCTGCAATGTTAAATGCAGTGATGGCCTTGCATTAAAGTCACCTAGCTACCCCCAATGGATGTAATATGCATTCAATTAATTGCAATAATTTTGCAAAACCTCTCAAATGTTAAATGCAACAAATGCATCGCATTAGGATGACTTTTCAGGCTGCTGCAATGTTAAATGCAGTGATCGCCTTGCATTAAAGAAATATTGCAACACCCTGCGATGTGAAATGCAATAATAATCCTGCAAAACCTCTCAAATGTTAAATGCGACTAATGCATCGTATTAGGATAACTTTGCAGGCTGCTGCATTGTTAAATGCAGCGCTGGCGTTGCATTAAAGCAATATTGCAACCCCCTGGGATGTTAAATGCAATAAAATTAATTGCAATAATTTTGCAAAACCTCTCAAATGTTAAATGCAATTAATGCAACGCATTAGAACAACTCTGCAGGCTCCTGCAATGTTAAATGCAGCGCAGGCCTTGCATTAAAGCAAAATTGCAGCTGTTCTGGGGTATTAAACGCATTAAAATCATTGTAATAATCATGCAAAATCTCTCAAATGTTCAATGCAACTAATGCATCATATTATGATAACATTGCAGACTGCTGCAAAGTTAAATGCAGTGATGGCCTTGCATTAAAGAAATATTGCAGCCTCCTGGGATGTTTAATGCAATAAAATTAATTGCAATAATCATGCAAAACCACTCAAATGTTAAATGCAACTGATGCAACGCATTAAAATCTTTATTGGTGTACGGTTCCCTCCTGACATCCATCCACCCACCCACCGATCGATCAATCAATCAATCTTTGATTAATTCTTATTATTATTAATAATATTAATTATTATTACTATAGTATTATTATTGTATTTACTACCCCCGGCACGTAGCTGAACCTCCAGGGCAGGGAGGAGACTATCCGGCATTTGGAAGTGCTTCCGGGAAGTGTGTCTGATGTGTGTGGGTCTGTGTGTGTGTCTGTGTGTGTGTCTGTGTGTGGGTGTGTGTTTGGGTCTGTGTTTGAGTCTGTGTTTGGGTCTGTGTTTGGGTCTGTGTTTGGGTTTTGTGTTTGGGTTTGTGTTTGGATTTATGTTTGGGTCTGTGTTTGGGTTTGTGTTTGGGTTT
Organism: Rhinoraja longicauda; assembly: GCF_053455715.1. NCBI lineage: Eukaryota > Metazoa > Chordata > Chondrichthyes > Rajiformes > Arhynchobatidae > Rhinoraja > Rhinoraja longicauda. The sequence continues at coordinate 5,718 of NW_027602708.1, read as the reverse complement.
GTGTCTGGTGTCTGGTGTGGGCGTTATAAACAAGTGCCGCGTGCTGTCTGTGGAAAGATCTTTATTGGTGTACGGTTGCTGTAATGTTAAATGCAGTGATGGCCTTGCATTAATGCAATATTACACCACCCTGGGATGTGAAATGCATTAAAAAATCATTGCAATAATCATGCAAAACCTCTCAAATGTTAAATGCAATTGATGCATCGCATTAGGATAACTTTGCAGGCTGCTGCAATGTTAAATGCAGTGATGGCCTTGCATTAAAGTCACCTAGCTACCCCCAATGGATGTAATATGCATTAAATTAATTGCAATAATTTTGCAAAACCTCTCAAATGTTAAATGCAACAAATGCATCGCATTAGGATGACTTTTCAGGCTGCTGCAATGTTAAATGCAGTGATCGCCTTGCATTAAAGAAATATTGCAACACCCTGCGATGTGAAATGCAATAATAATCCTGCAAAACCTCTCAAATGTTAAATGCGACTAATGCATCGTATTAGGATAACTTTGCAGGCTGCTGCATTGTTAAATGCAGCGCTGGCGTTGCATTAAAGCAATATTGCAACCCCTGGGATGTTAAATGCAATAAAATTAATTGCAATAATTTTGCAAAACCTCTCAAATGTTAAATGCAATTAATGCAACGCATTAGAACAACTCTGCAGGCTCCTGCAATGTTAAATGCAGCGCAGGCCTTGCATTAAAGCAAAATTGCAGCTGTTCTGGGGTATTAAACGCATTAAAATCATTGTAATAATCATGCAAAATCTCTCAAATGTTCAATGCAACTAATGCATCATATTATGATAACATTGCAGACTGCTGCAAAGTTAAATGCAGTGATGGCCTTGCATTAAAGAAATATTGCAGCCTCCTGGGATGTTTAATGCAATAAAATTAATTGCAATAATCATGCAAAACCACTCAAATGTTAAATGCAACTGATGCAACGCATTAAAATCTTTATTGGTGTACGGTTCCCTCCTGACATCCATCCACCCACCCACCGATCGATCAATCAATCAATCTTTGATTAATTCTTATTATTATTAATAATATTAATTATTATTACTATAGTATTATTATTGTATTTACTACCCCCGGCACGTAGCTGAACCTCCAGGGCAGGGAGGAGACTATCCGGCATTTGGAAGTGCTTCCGGGAAGTGTGTCTGATGTGTGTGGGTCTGTGTGTGTGTCTGTGTGTGTGTCTGTGTGTGGGTGTGTGTTTGGGTCTGTGTTTGAGTCTGTGTTTGGGTCTGTGTTTGGGTCTGTGTTTGGGTTTGTGTTTGGGTTTGTGTTTGGATTTATGTTTGGGTCTGTGTTTGGGTTTGTGTTTGGGTTTGTGTCTGGTGTCTGGTGTGGGCGTTATAAACAAGTGCCGCGTGCTGTCTGTGGAAAGATCTTTATTGGTGTACGGTTGCTGTAATGTTAAATGCAGTGATGACCTTGCATTAATGCAATATTACACCACCCTAGGATGTGAAATGCATTAAAAAATCATTGCAATAAGCATGCAAAACCTCTCAAATGTTAAATGCAATTGATGCATCGCATTAGGATAACTTTGCAGGCTGCTGCAATGTTAAATGCAGTGATGGCCTTGCATTAAAGTCACCTAGCTACCCCCAATGGATGTAATATGCATTAAATTAATTGCAATAATTTTGCAAAACCTCTCAAATGTTAAATGCAACAAATGCATCGCATTAGGATGACTTTTCAGGCTGCTGCAATGTTAAATGCAGTGATCGCCTTGCATTAAAGAAATATTGCAACACCCTGCGATGTGAAATGCAATAATAATCCTGCAAAACCTCTCAAATGTTAAATGCGACTAATGCATCGTATTAGGATAACTTTGCAGGCTGCTGCATTGTTAAATGCAGCGCTGGCGTTGCATTAAAGCAATATTGCAACCCCCTGGGATGTTAAATGCAATAAAATTAATTGCAATAATTTTGCAAAACCTCTCAAATGTTAAATGCAATTAATGCAACGCATTAGAACAACTCTGCAGGCTCCTGCAATGTTAAATGCAGCGCAGGCCTTGCATTAAAGCAAAATTGCAGCTGTTCTGGGGTATTAAACGCATTAAAATCATTGTAATAATCATGCAAAATCTCTCAAATGTTCAATGCAACTAATGCATCATATTATGATAACATTGCAGACTGCTGCAAAGTTAAATGCAGTGATGGCCTTGCATTAAAGAAATATTGCAGCCTCCTGGGATGTTTAATGCAATAAAATTAATTGCAATAATCATGCAAAACCACTCAAATGTTAAATGCAACTGATGCAACGCATTAAAATCTTTATTGGTGTACAGTTCCCTCCTGACATCCATCCACCCACCCACCGATCGATCAATCAATCAATCTTTGATTAATTCTTATTATTATTAATAATATTAATTATTATTACTATAGTATTATTATTGTATTTACTACCCCCGGCACGTAGCTGAACCTCCAGGGCAGGGAGGAGACTATCCGGCATTTGGAAGTGCTTCCGGGAAGTGTGTCTGATGTGTGTGGGTCTGTGTGTGTGTCTGTGTGTGTGTCTGTGTGTGGGTGTGTGTTTGGGTCTGTGTTTGAGTCTGTGTTTGGGTCTGTGTTTGGGTCTGTGTTTGGGTTTGTGTTTGGGTTTGTGTTTGGATTTATGTTTGGGTCTGTGTTTGGGTTTGTGTTTGGGTTTGTGTCTGGTGTCTGGTGTGGGCGTTATAAACAAGTGCCGCGTGCTGTCTGTGGAAAGATCTTTATTGGTGTACGGTTGCTGTAATGTTAAATGCAGTGATGGCCTTGCATTAATGCAATATTACACCACCCTGGGATGTGAAATGCATTAAAAAATCATTGCAATAAGCATGCAAAACCTCTCAAATGTTAAATGCAATTGATGCATCGCATTAGGATAACTTTGCAGGCTGCTGCAATGTTAAATGCAGTGATGGCCTTGCATTAAAGTCACCTAGCTACCCCCAATGGATGTAATATGCATTAAATTAATTGCAATAATTTTGCAAAACCTCTCAAATGTTAAATGCAACAAATGCATCGCATTAGGATGACTTTTCAGGCTGCTGCAATGTTAAATGCAGTGATCGCCTTGCATTAAAGAAATATTGCAACACCCTGCGATGTGAAATGCAATAATAATCCTGCAAAACCTCTCAAATGTTAAATGCGACTAATGCATCGTATTAGGATAACTTTGCAGGCTGCTGCATTGTTAAATGCAGCGCTGGCGTTGCATTAAAGCAATATTGCAACCCCCTGGGATGTTAAATGCAATAAAATTAATTGCAATAATTTTGCAAAACCTCTCAAATGTTAAATGCAATTAATGCAACGCATTAGAACAACTCTGCAGGCTCCTGCAATGTTAAATACAGCGCAGGCCTTGCATTTATGCAAAATTGCAGCTGTTCTGGGGTATTAAACGCATTAAAATCATTGTAATAATCATGCAAAATCTCTCAAATGTTCAATGCAACTAATGCATCGTATTATGATAACATTGCAGACTGCTGCAAAGTTAAATGCAGTGACGGCCTTGCATTAAAGAAATATTGCAGCCTCCTGGGATGTTTAATGCAATAAAATTAATTGCAATAATCATGCAAAACCACTCAAATGTTAAATGCAACTGATGCAACGCATTAAAATCTTTATTGGTGTACGGTTCCTTCCTGACATCCATCCACACACCCACCGATCGATCAATCAATCAATCTTTGATTAATTCTTATTATTATTAATAATATTAATTATTATTACTATAGTATTATTATTGTATTTACTACCCCCGGCACGTAGCTGAACCTCCAGGGCAGGGAGGAGACTATCCGGCATTTGGAAGTGCTTCCGGGAAGTGTGTCTGATGTGTGTGGGTCTGTGTGTGTGTCTGTGTGTGTGGGTGTGTGTGTGGGTGTGTGTGTGTGTCTGTGTGTGGGTGTGTGTTTGGGTCTGTGTTTGAGTCTGTGTTTGGGTCTGTGTTTGGGTCTGTGTTTGGGTTTGTGTTTGGATTTGTGTTTGGGTCTGTGTTTGGGTTTGTGTTTGGATTTGTGTTTGGGTCTGTGTTTGGGTCTGTGTTTGGGTTTGTGTTTGGATTTATGTTTGGGTCTGTGTTTGGGTTTGTGTTTGGGTTTGTGTTTGGGTTTGTGTCTGGTGTCTGGTGTGGGCGTTATAAACAAGTGCCGCGTGCTGTCTGTGGAAAGATCTTTATTGGTGTACGGTTGCTGTAATGTTAAATGCAGTGATGGCCTTGCATTGATGCAATATTACACCACCCTGGGATGTGAAATGCATTAAAAAATCATTGCAATAATCATGCAAAAACTCTCAAATGTTAAATGCAATTGATGCATCGCATTAGGATAACTTTGCAGGCTGCTGCAATGTTAAATGCAGTGATGGCCTTGCATTAAAGTCACCTAGCTACCCCCAATGGATGTAATATGCATTAAATTAATTGCAATAATTTTGCAAAACCTCTCAAATGTTAAATGCAACAAATGCATCGCATTAGGATGACTTTTCAGGCTGCTGCAATGTTAAATGCAGTGATCGCCTTGCATTAAAGAAATATTGCAACACCCTGCGATGTGAAATGCAATAATAATCCTGCAAAACCTCTCAAATGTTAAATGCGACGAATGCATCGTATTAGGATAACTTTGCAGGCTGCTGCATTGTTAAATGCAGCGCTGGCGTTGCATTAAAGCAATATTGCAACCCCCTGGGATGTTAAATGCAATAAAATTAATTGCAATAATTTTGCAAAACCTCTCAAATGTTAAATGCAATTAATGCAACGCATTAGAACAACTCTGCAGGCTCCTGCAATGTTAAATACAGCGCAGGCCTTGCATTTATGCAAAATTGCAGCTGTTCTGGGGTATTAAACGCATTAAAATCATTGTAATAATCATGCAAAATCTCTCAAATGTTCAATGCAACTAATGCATCGTATTATGATAACATTGCAGACTGCTGCAAAGTTAAATGCAGTGATGGCCTTGCATTAAAGAAATATTGCAGCCTCCTGGGATGTTTAATGCAATAAAATTAATTGCAATAATCATGCAAAACCACTCAAATGTTAAATGCAACTGATGCAACGCATTAAAATCTTTATTGGTGTACGGTTCCCTCCTGACATCCATCCACACACCCACCGATCGATCAATCAATCAATCTTTGATTAATTCTTATTATTATTAATAATATTAATTATTATTACTATAGTATTATTATTGTATTTACTACCCCCGGCACGTAGCTGAACCTCCAGGGCAGGGAGGAGACTATCCGGCATTTGGAAGTGCTTCCGGGAAGTGTGTCTGATGTGTGTGGGTCTGTGTGTGTGTCTGTGTGTGTGTCTGTGTGTGGGTGTGTGTTTGGGTCTGTGTTTGGGTCTGTGTTTGGGTCTGTGTTTGGTTCTGTGTTTGGGTTTGTGTTTGGATTTGTGTTTGGGTCTGTGTTTGGGTCTGTGTTTGGGTTTGTGTTTGGATTTATGTTTGGGTCTGTGTTTGGGTTTGTGTTTGGGTTTGTGTTTGGGTTTGTGTCTGGTGTCTGGTGTGGGCGTTATAAACAAGTGCCGCGTGCTGTCTGTGGAAAGATCTTTAGTGGTGTACGGTTGCTGTAATGTTAAATGCAGTGATGGCCTTGCATTAATGCAATATTACACCACCCTGGGATGTGA
>NW_027602707.1:0-29677 GCF_053455715.1 Rhinoraja longicauda | reverse complement strand
AAAAATACTATTAATGTGAGATATAGTTTAGTACAATATAATTTTTTAAATCAACTATATTTAACCCCGAAAAAATTAAACAATTTAAAACCAAACTCATCTGAAATTTGTTTTAGATGCAACCAAGACGTGGGTACTTTTTTACACTCCACATGGGCATATCAGAAGGCAACTCCTTTTTGGAAAGACCTAAAAAGAAATTTGGAACAATTGATGAATAAGATCATACCAATGGATTCAAGGTTGTTTTTATTGGGAGATACAAAAGGAATATTACCAAAGCTAATTTTAGATAAACATCAGGAAAGATTTCTCAAAATAGCAATAGCAGTAGCAAAAAAATGTGTAGCGGTCACTTGGAAAGATCAAAATGAAATAAGATTTGAAAGATGGTATGCAGAAATGTGTAGTCGTATCCCATTAGAAAAAGCTACGTATAATCTGAGAAATGGATATGACTTCTTGAAGGTGTGGAATCCATTCATTTTAAAGCTAGGATTAAGAATTGGAAATATTTAAATTCAGGATTGTTTTGATACCTTTAATAAGAATTTAATAAGTAATTACCCGGAAGTATCTCATTCTGGACTCCAGGTTTCTTTCTTTCTCTCTTTCTTTTTCCTTCTTTTTAACTGGGGGGGGTGGGGGGAAGAAGGGGGTGGTGGGAGGGGAGATAATACAGAACAATACATGTATAATCGAACACTGAAGAAGTCTGGTCTACCCCAAAAGCTGCTGACGACCTTCTACCGCTGCACCATAGAGAGCATCCTAAGGCATGGCATCCCTGTGTGGTACCTCAGCTGCACGGAGGCAGAAAGGAAAGCTCTACAGCGGGTAGTCCATAGAGCTCAGAGGGCCATCGGAACACAGCTACCAGACTTGGAGGGCATCTACAACACACGATGCCTCAGAAAAGCCACCAGCATCCACAAAGACTCTTCACACCCCTGCAACAGTCTGTTCGAACTCCTTCCATCGGGCAGACGATACAAGGCCTTCTACGCCCGCACCTCCAGACTCAGGAACAGCTTCATCCCCAGGGCCATAGCTGCTATGAACCGGTCCTGCTGAGCCGGATGGCCACAACGCATAGATCAACTTGCACTTTACCCTGTCCAAAACTGTTACAACTGTTTTGTTTCGTTGGGTTGCTGCTGTCTAAATTACCTAAATTATTGCATCGTATGGGAGGCGCATTCCCAATCTCGTTGTACCCCTTGGTAGAATGACAATAAAGATATATTGTATTGTATTGTATAATGTAGTTATTATTGCTTACTATGAAATGTAACTTGTATGAGTTTTGTTAAAACTTAAATAAAATTTATTAAAAAAATAAATAAAAAGAGAGTTTGAATCTGTGGGATTCTCTGCCTCAGAGGGCAGTGGAGGCCAATTCTCTGAATACATTCAAGAGAGAGCTAGATAGAGCTCTTAAGGATAGCGGAGTCAGGGGGTATGGGGAGAAGGCAGGAACGGGGTACTGATTGAGAATGATCAGCCATGATCACATTGAATGGCGGTGCGTACAGGCTCGAAGGGCCGAATGGCCTCCTCCTGCACCTATTGTCTATTGAAACATACAGAATAGTGAAAGGCTTGGATAGAGTGGATGTGGAGAGGATGTTTCCACTAGTGGGAGAGTCTAGGACTAGTCATAGCCTCAGAATTAAAGGACAGAGAGTCCTTTAGGAAGGAGATGAGGAGAGATTTCTTTAGTCAGAGGGTGGTGAATCTGTGGGATTCTTTGCCACAGAAGGCTGTGGAGGGCAAGTCGGTGGATATTTGTAAGGCAGAGATAGATAGATTCTGAATTAGTACAGGTGTCAGAGGTTATGGCAAGAAGGCAGGAGAATGGGGTTGGGAGAGAGAGATAGGTCAGCCATGATTGAATGGCAGAGTAGACCTGATGGGCCGAATGGCCCAATTCTACTCCTATCATGATAACGGCGAGCCAAGGCCTAGCTGGTGGAGTTTGGTGACGAGCTTGGTGGGGGATGAGCGTGTTTGAAGGCAGAGCTAGCTAGAGTCAATGAGTAGCATCCTCGCGTACGTGCCCTGTCTCTCCAGGTGAGTCAGGACAGTGCGAAGAGCCAGAGAGATGGCGTCCTCTGTGGATGTGTTTGCACATTGACGCGAGTCCAGTGAGTCAGTGATGCTGGATTTGATGTGTGAGAGGGCCAGCCTTTCAAAGCACTTCTGGATAAATGTGAGGTTGTCCACTTTGGTGGCAAGAACGGGAAAGCAGACTATTATCTGAATGGTGGCCAATTAGGAGAAGGGGAGACGCAACGAGACCTGGGTGTCGTGGTGCACCAGTCATTGAAAGTAGGCATGCAGGTGCAGCGGGCAGTGGAGAAAGCCAATGGTATGTTGGCATTCATAGGGAGGGGATTTGAGTATAGGAGCAGGGAGGTTCTGCTGCAGTCGTACAGGGCCCTGGTGAGACCGCAACTGGAGTATTGCGTACAGTTTTGGTCTCCTAATCTGAGGAAAGACATTCTTGCCATAGAGGGAGTACAGAGAAGGTTCACCAGATTGATTCCTGGAATGGCAGGACTTTCATATGAAGATAGACTGGATAGACTCGGCTTGTACTCGCTGGAATTTAGAAGATTGAGGGGAGAAACGGACAAAATTCTTAAGGGGTCGGACAGGCTAGATGCGGGAAGATTGTTCCCGATGTTGGGGAAGTCCAGAACAAGGGGTCACAGTTTAAGGATAAAGGGGAAGTATTTTAGGACCGAGATGAGAACTTTTTTTTCACACAGAGTGGGTACTGATTGAGAACGATCAGCCGCCATCACATTGAATGGCGGTACATACAGGCTCGAAGGGCCGAATGGCCTCCTCCTGTACCTATTGTGAGAGAGAGGAGGGGAGAGAGAGAGGGAAGGGGAGCCAGCAAGCAAGGACAAACATTGACACAAAGAAACAGTGAGCACATGTGGCGGCCATTTTGTTGAAAGGAACAGTGAGCACATGTGGCCCTTCATAAGCCCACAACTTCCCCAGGGCTCAGCGATCCCACCAATGATCAATTAGCAGCCCGCCCGACGGGCGACATTGTCCACACCCAGTCTCCACCTCTTGCTATTAAAAGATATTTTGTAAATTAAAGCTCGTAGCTTTTTGAGGTATAAAATATCTTTTTAATAACAAGATTAAATAGCTCTCCCCCTTCTCTTTCCCCTCCTCTCTCTCTCCCCCCTCTCTCCCCCTCCTCTCTCTCCCCTCCTCTCTCTCCCCCTCCTCTCTCTCCCCCTCCTCTCTCTTCCCCTCCTCTCTCCCTCCCTCCCTCTGTCACTCCATCCCTCCCTCTCTCCCTCCCTCCCTCCCTCTCTCTCCCAAACAAAAAACTATGAGCTTTAATTTATAAAATATCTTTTAATAGCAAGAGGTGGATAGCCATCATGCCCCATCTACACTAGTCCCACCCGCCCACACCGTCCAACATGCCCCATCTACACTAGTCCCACCCGCCCACACCGACCAACATGCCCCATCTACGCGAGTCCCACACCGACCAACATGCCCCATCTACACTAGTCCCACCTGCCCACATCGACCAACATGCCCCATCTACACTGGTCCCACCCGCCCACATCGTCCAACATGCCCCATCTACACTAGTCCCACCCGCCCACACAGACCATCATGCCCCATCTACACTAGTCCCACCCGCCCACACCGACCAACATGCCCCATCTACACTTGTCCCACCTGCCCACACCGTCCAACATGCCCCATCTACACTAGTCCCACCTGCCCACACTGACCAACATGCCCCATCTACACTAGTCCCACCCGCCCACACCGACCAACATGCCCCATCTACACTAGTCCCACATGCCCACACCGACCAACATGCCCCATCTACACTAGTCCCACATGCCCACACCGGCCAACATGCCTGTTTATAATTTAAAGCTCGTAGCTTATTGATAAATTTATAAATTATAGCTCGATTTTTTCACAGACAGCACTTGTTTATAACGCGTGCACACACACGCACGACACCTGTTTATTCTTTATCCCTGTTCCGTATAAGTATGTATGTACGGGGTTAATCAATATCTGTTATGGGCTGAGTGTAAGACAAGTGTTTGGGCCCTTCAGGTTGGCGCGGGTGGCAGGCAGGCAAGCAGGCAGATAAAAGACGGCCATCGCAAGTTTGGTCACGACTGCTGGAGTGTCGGAGTGTCTACTAGACTGGGGTAAGTCAGTCAGCTCACACACACACACACACACACACACACGCACACAATTAGGGTGACGTCTGCTTTTTATTACAATGCCAAGAACTGTAACACAAGCACACACACAGAGAGAGAGAGAGAGAGAGAGGGAGAGGGAGGGAGGGAGGGAGGGAGGGAGGGAGGGAGGGAGGGAGGGAGGGAGGGAGGGAGGGAGGGAAGAGAGAGAGGGGAGAGAGAGAGAGAGAGAGAGGGGGAGAGAGAGAGAGAGAGATAGAGCTGGGGAGAGAGAGAGGGGGGGGAGAGGGGGGGGAGACCCAAACACAAACACAAACACAGACCCAAACACAAACCCAAACACAAACACAAACACAGACCCAAACACAGACTCAAACACAGACCCAAACACACACCCACACACACACACACACCCACACACACACCCACACACACACAGACATACACAGACCCACACACATCAGACACACTTCCCGGAAGCACTTCCAAATGCCGGATAGTCTCCTCCCTGCCCTGGAGGTTCCGCTACGTGCCGGGGGTAGTAAATACAATAATAATACTATAGTAATAATAATTAATATTATTAATAATAATAAGAATTAATCAAAGATTGACTGATTGATCGATCGGTGGGTGGGTGGATGGATGTCAGGAGGGAACCGTACACCAATAAAGATTTTAATGCGTTGCATCAGTTGCATTTAACATTTGAGTGGATTGGCAAGATATTGCAATTAATTTTATTGCATTAAACATCCCAGGAGGCTGCAATATTTCTTTAATGCAAGGCCATCACTGCATTTAACTTTGCAGCAGTCTGCAATGTTATCATAATACGATGCATTAGTTGCATTGAACATTTGAGAGATTTTGCATGATTATTACAATGATTTTAATGCGTTTAATACCCCAGAACAGCTGCAATTTTGCTTTAATGCAAAGCCTGCGCTGCATTTAACATTGCAGGAGCCTGCAAAGTTGTTCTAATGCGTTGCATTAATTGCCTTTAACATTTGAGAGGTTTTGCAAAATTATTGCAATTAATTTTATTGCATTTAACATCCCAGGGGGTTGCAATATTGCTTTAATGCAACGCCAGCGCTGCATTTAACAATGCAGCAGCCTGCAAAGTTATCCTAATACGATGCATTAGTCGCATTTGACATTTGAGAGGTTTTGCAGGAATATTATTGCATTTCACATCGCAGGGTGTTGCAATATTTCTTTAATGCAAGGCGATCACTGCATTTAACATTGCAGCAGCCTGAAAAGTCATCCTAATGCGATGCATTTGTTGCATTTAACATTTGAGAGGTTTTGCAAAATTATTGCAATTAATTTAATGCATATTACATCCATTGGGGGTAGCTAGGTGACTTTAATGCAAGGCCATCACTGCATTTAACATTGCAGCAGCCTGCAAAGTTATCCTAATGGGATGCATCAATTGCATTTAACATTTGAGAGGTTTTGCATTATTATTGCAATTATTTTTTAATGCATTTCACATCCCAGGGTGGTGTAATATTGCATTAATGCAAGGCCATCACTGCATTTAACATTACAGCAACCGTACACCAATAAAGATCTTTCCACAGACAGCACGCGGCACTTGTTTATAACGCCCACACCAGACACCAGACACAAACCCAAACACAAACCCAAACACAAACCCAAACATAAATCCAAACACAGACCCAAACAGACCCAAACACAAACCCAAACACAAACCCAAACATAAATCCAAACACAAACCCAAACACAGACCCAAACACAAACCCAAACACAGACTCAAACACAGACCCAAACACACACCCACACACAGACACACACACAGACACACACACAGACCCACACACATCAGACACACTTCCCGGAAGCACTTCCAAATGCCGGATAGTCTCCTCCCTGCCCTGGAGGTTCAGCTACGTGCCGGGGGTAGTAAATACAATAATAATACTATAGTAATAATAATTAATATTATTAATAATAATAAGAATTAATCAAAGATTGATTGATTGATCGATCGGTGGGTGGGTGGAAGGATGTCAGGAGGGAACCCTACACCAATAAAGATTTTAATGCGTTGCATCAGTTGCATTTAACATTTGAGTGGTTTTGCATGATTATTGCAATTAATTTTATTGCATTAAACATCCCAGGAGGCTGCAATATTTCTTTAATGCAAGGCCATCACTGCATTTAACTTTGCAGCAGTCTGCAATGTTATCATAATACGATGCATTAGTTGCATTGAACATTTGAGAGATTTTGCATGATTATTACAATGATTTTAATGCGTTTAATACCCCAGAACAGCTGCAATTTTGCTTTAATTCAAGGCCTGCGCTGCATTTAACATTGCAGGAGCCTGCAAAGTTGTTCTAATGCGTTGCATTAATTGCATTTAACATTTGAGAGGTTTTGCAAAATTATTGCAATTAATTTTATTGCATTTAACATCCCAGGGGTTGCAATATTGCTTTAATGCAACGCCAGCGCTGCATTTAACAATGCAGCAGCCTGCAAAGTTATCCTAATACGATGCATTAGTCGCATTTAACATTTGAGAGGTTTTGAAGGATTACTATTGCATTTCACATCGCAGGGTGTTGCAATATTTCTTTAATGCAAGGCGATCACTGCATTTAACATTGCTGCAGCCTGAAAAGTCATCCTAATGCGATGCATTTGTTGCATTTAACATTTGAGAGGTTTTGCAAAATTATTGCAATTAATTGGGGGTAGCTAGGTGACTTTAATGCAAGGCCATCACTGCATTTAACATTGCAGCAGCCTGCAAAGTTATCCTAATGCGATGCATCAATTGCATTTAACATTTGAGAGGTTTTGCATGATTATTGCAATGATTTTTTAATGCATTTCACATCCCAGGGTGGTGTAATATTGCATTAATGCAAGGCCATCACTGCATTTAACATTACAGCAACCGTACACCAATAAAGATCTTTCCACAGACAGCACGCGGCACTTGTTTATAACGCCCACACCAGACACCAGACACAAACCCAAACACAAACCCAAACACAGACCCAAACATAAATCCAAACACAAACCCAAACACAAACCCAAACACAGACCCAAACACAGACCCAAACACAGACTCAAACACAGACCCAAACACACACCCACACACAGACACACACACAGACACACACACAGACCCACACACATCAGACACACTTCCCGGAAGCACTTCCAAATGCCGGATAGTCTCCTCCCTGCCCTGGAGGTTCAGCTACGTGCCGGGGGTAGTAAATACAATAATAATACTATAGTAATAATAATTAATATTATTAATAATAATAAGAATTAATCAAAGATTGATTGATTGATCGATCGGTGGGTGGGTGGATGGATGTCAGGAGGGAACCGTACACCAATAAAGATTTTAATGCGTTGCATCAGTTGCATTTAACATTTGAGTGGTTTTGCATGATTATTGCAATTAATTTTATTGCATTAAACATCCCAGGAGGCTGCAATATTTCTTTAATGCAAGGCCATCACTGCATTTAACTTTGCAGCAGTCTGCAATGTTATCATAATACGATGCATTAGTTGCATTGAACATTTGAGAGATTTTGCATGATTATTACAATGATTTTAATGCGTTTAATACCCCAGAACAGCTGCAATTTTTGCTTTAATGCAAGGCCTGCGCTGCATTTAACATTGCAGGAGCCTGCAGAGTTGTTCTAATGCGTTGCATTAATTGCATTTAACATTTGAGAGGTTTTGCAAAATTATTGCAATTAATTTTATTGCATTTAACATCCCAGGGGTTTGCAATATTGCTTTAATGCAACGCCAGCGCTGCATTTAACAATGCAGCAGCCTGCAAAGTTATCCTAATACGATGCATTAGTCGCATTTAACATTTGAGAGGTTTTGCAGGATTATTATTGCATTTCACATCGCAGGGTGTTGCAATATTTCTTTAATGCAAGGCGATCACTGCATTTAACATTGCAGCAGCCTGAAAAGTCATCCTAATGCGATGCATTTGTTGCATTTAAGATTTGAGAGGTTTTGCAAAATTATTGCAATTAATTTAATGCATATTACATCCATTGGGGGTAGCTAGGTGACTTTAATGCAAGGCCATCACTGTATTTAACATTGCAGCAGCCTGCAAAGTTATCCTAATGCGATGCATCAATTGCATTTAACATTTGAGAGGTTTTGCATGATTATTGCAATGTTTTTTTAATGCATTTCACATCCCAGGGTGGTGTAATATTGCATTAATGCAAGGCCATCACTGCATTTAACATTACAGCAACCGTACACCAATAAAGATCTTTCCACAGACAGCACGCGGCACTTGTTTATAACGCCCACACCAGACACCAGACACAAACCCAAACACAAACCCAAACACAAACCCAAACACAGACCCAAACACAAATCCAAACACAAACCCAAACACAAACTCAAACACAGACCCAAACACAGACCCAAACACAGACTCAAACACAGACCCAAACACACACCCACACACAGACACACACACAGACACACACACAGACCCACACACATCAGACACACTTCCAGGAAGCACTTCCAAATGCCGGATAGTCTCCTCCCTGCCCTGGAGATTCAGCTACGTGCCGGGGGTAGTAAATACAATAATAATACTATAGTAATAATAATTAATATTATTAATAATAATAAGAATTAATCAAAGATTGATTGATTGATCGATCGGTGGGTGGGTGGATGGATGTCAGGAGGGAACCGTACACCAATAAAGATTTTAATGTGTTGCATCAGTTGCATTTAACATTTGAGTGGTTTTGCATGATTATTGCAATTAATTTTATTGCATTAAACATCCCAGGAGGCTGCAATATTTATTTAATGCAAGGCCATCACTGCATTTAACTTTGCAGCAGTCTGCAATGTTATCATAATACGATGCATTAGTTGCATTGAACATTTGAGAGATTTTGCATGATTATTACAATGATTTTAATGCGTTTAATACCCCAGAACAGCTGCAATTTTTGCTTTAATGCAAGGCCTGCGCTGCATTTAACATTGCAGGAGCCTGCAGAGTTGTTCTAATGCGTTGCATTAATTGCATTTAACATTTGAGAGGTTTTGCAAAATTATTGCAATTAATTTTATTGCATTTAACATCCCAGGGGTTTGCAATATTGCTTTAATGCAACGCCAGCGCTGTATTTAACAATGCAGCAGCCTACAAAGTTATCCTAATACGATGCATTAGTCGCATTTAACATTTGAGAGGTTTTGCAGGATTATTATTGCATTTCACATCGCAGGGTGTTGCAATATTTCTTTAATGCAAGGCGATCACTGCATTTAACATTGCAGCAGCCTGAAAAGTCATCCTAATGCGATGCATTTGTTGCATTTAAGATTTGAGAGGTTTTGCAAAATTATTGCAATTAATTTAATGCATATTACATCCATTGGGGGTAGCTAGGTGACTTTAATGCAAGGCCATCACTGTATTTAACATTGCAGCAGCCTGCAAAGTTATCCTAATGCGATGCATCAATTGCATTTAACATTTGAGAGGTTTTGCATGATTATTGCAATGATTTTTTAATGCATTTCACATCCCAGGGTGGTGTAATATTGCATTAATGCAAGGCCATCACTGCATTTAACATTACAGCAACCGTACACCAATAAAGATCTTTCCACAGACAGCACGCGGCACTTGTTTATAACGCCCACACCAGACACCAGACACAAACCCAAACACAAACCCAAACACAAACCCAAACACAGACGCAAACACAAATCCAAACACAAACCCAAACACAAACCCAAACACAGACCCAAACACAGACCCAAACACACACCCACACACAGACACACACACAGACACACACACAGACCCACACACATCAGACACACTTCCCGGAAGCACTTCCAAATGCCGGATAGTCTCCTCCCTGCCCTGGAGATTCAGCTACGTGCCGCGGGTAGTAAATACAATAATAATACTATAGTAATAATAATTAATATTTTTAATAATAATAAGAATTAATCAAAGATTGATTGATTGATCGATTGGTGGGTGGGTGGATGGATGTCAGGAGGGAACCGTACACCAATAAAGATTTTAATGCGTTGCATCAGTTGCATTTAACATTTGAGTGGTTTTGCATGATTATTGCAATTAATTTTATTGCATTAAACATCCCAGGAGGCTGCAATATTTATTTAATGCAAGGCCATCACTGCATTTAACTTTGCAGCAGTCTGCAATGTTATCATGATATGATGCATTAATTGCATTGAACATTTGAGAGATTTTGCATGATTATTACAATGATTTTAATGCGTTTAATACCCCACAACAGCTGCAATTTTTGCTTTAATGCAAGGCCTGCACTGCATTTAACATTGCAGGAGCCTGCAGAGTTGTTCTAATGCGTTGCATTAATTGCATTTAACATTTGAGAGGTTTTGCAAAATTATTGCAATTAATTTTATTGCATTTAACATCCCAGGGGTTTGCAATATTGCTTTAATCATATCATATCATATATATACAGCCGGAAACAGGCCTTTTCGGCCCACCAAGTCCGTGCCGCCCAACGATCCCCGTACATTAACACTATCCTACACCCACTAGGGACAATTTTTACATTTACCCAGCCAATTAACCTACATACCTGTACGTCTTTGGAGTGTGGGAGGAAACCGAAGATCTCGGAGAAAACCCACGCAGGTCACGGGGAGAACGTACAAACTCCTTACAGTGCAGCACCCGTAGTCAGGATCGAACCTGAGTCTCCGACGCTGCATTCGCTGTAAAGCAGCAACCTACCGCTGCGCTACCGTGCCGCCCCTACCGCTGCGCTACCGTCAGCGCTGCATTTAACAATGCAGCAGCCTGCAAAGTTATCCTAATACGATGCATTAGTGGCATTTAACATTTGAGAGGTTTTGCAGGATTATTATTGCATTTCACATCGCAGGGTGTTGCAATATTTCTTTAATGCAAGGCGATCACTGCATTTAACATTGCAGCAGCCTGAAAAGTCATCCTAATGCGATGCATTTGTTGCATTTAAGATTTGAGAGGTTTTGCAAAATTATTGCAATTAATTTAATGCATATTACATCCATTGGGGGTAGCTAGGTGACTTTAATGCAAGGCCATCACTGTATTTAACATTGCAGCAGCCTGCAAAGTTATCCTAATGCGATGCATCAATTGCATTTAACATTTGAGAGGTTTTGCATGATTATTGCAATGATTTTTTAATGCATTTCACATCCCAGGGTGGTGTAATATTGCATTAATGCAAGGCCATCACTGCATTTAACATTACAGCAACCGTACACCAATAAAGATCTTTCCACAGACAGCACGCGGCACTTGTTTATAACGCCCACACCAGACACCAGACACAAACCCAAACACAAACCCAAACACAAACCCAAACACAGACCCAAACACAAATCCAAACACAAACCCAAACACAAACCCAAACACAGACCCAAACACAGACCCAAACACAGACTCAAACACAGACCCAAACACACACCCACACACAGACACACACACAGACACACACACAGACCCACACACATCAGACACACTTCCCGGAAGCACTTCCAAATGCCGGATAGTCTCCTCCCTGCCCTGGAGATTCAGCTACGTGCCGGGGGTAGTAAATACAATAATAATACTATAGTAATAATAATTAATATTATTAATAATAATAAGAATTAATCAAAGATTGATTGATTGATCGATCGGTGGGTGGGTGGATGGATGTCAGGAGGGAACCGTACACCAATAAAGATTTTAATGCGTTGCATCAGTTGCATTTAACATTTGAGTGGTTTTGCATGATTATTGCAATTAATTTTATTGCATTAAACATCTTAGGAGGCTGCAATATTTATTTAATGCAAGGCCATCACTGCATTTAACTTTGCAGCAGTCTGCAATGTTATCATAATACGATGCATTAGTTGCATTGAACATTTGAGAGATTTTGCATGATTATTACAATGATTTTAATGCGTTTAATACCCCAGAACAGCTGCAATTTTTGCTTTAATGCAAGGCCTGCGCTGCATTTAACATTGCAGGAGCCTGCAGAGTTGTTCTAATGCGTTGCATTAATTGCATTTAACATTTGAGAGGTTTTGCAAAATTATTGCAATTAATTTTATTGCATTTAACATCCCAGGGGTTTGCAATATTGCTTTAATGCAACGCCAGCGCTGCATTTAACAATGCAGCAGCCTGCAAAGTTATCCTAATACGATGCATTAGTGGCATTTAACATTTGTGAGGTTTTGCAGGATTATTATTGCATTTCACATCGCAGGGTGTTGCAATATTTCTTTAATGCAAGGCGATCACTGCATTTAACATTGCAGCAGCCTGAAAAGTCATCCTAATGCGATGCATTTGTTGCATTTAAGATTTGAGAGGTTTTGCAAAATTATTGCAATTAATTTAATGCATATTACATTCATTGGGGGTAGCTAGGTGACTTTAATGCAAGGCCATCACTGTATTTAACATTGCAGCAGCCTGCAAAGTTATCCTAATGCGATGCATCAATTGCATTTAACATTTGAGAGGTTTTGCATGATTATTGCAATGATTTTTTAATGCATTTCACATCCCAGGGTGGTGTAATATTGCATTAATGCAAGGCCATCACTGCATTTAACATTACAGCAACCGTACACCAATAAAGATCTTTCCACAGACAGCACGCGGCACTTGTTTATAACGCCCACACCAGACACCAGACACAAACCCAAACACAAACCCAAACACAAACCCAAACACAGACCCAAACACAAATCCAAACACAAACCCAAACACAAACCCAAACACAGACCCAAACACAGACCCAAACACAGACTCAAACACAGACCCAAACACACACCCACACACAGACACACACACAGACACACACACAGACCCACACACATCAGACACAGTTCCCGGAAGCACTTCCAAATGCCGGATAGTCTCCTCCCTGCCCTGGAGATTCAGCTACGTGCCGGGGGTAGTAAATACAATAATAATACTATAGTAATAATAATTAATATTATTAATAATAATAAGAATTAATCAAAGATTGATTGATTGATCGATCGGTGGGTGGGTGGATGGATGTCAGGAGGGAACCGTACACCAATAAAGATTTTAATGCGTTGCATCAGTTGCATTTAACATTTGAGTGGTTTTGCATGATTATTGCAATTAATTTTATTGCATTAAACATCCCAGGAGGCTGCAATATTTATTTAATGCAAGGCCATCACTGCATTTAACTTTGCAGCAGTCTGCAATGTTATCATAATACGATGCATTAGTTGCATTGAACATTTGAGAGATTTTGCATGATTATTACAATGATTTTAATGCGTTTAATACCTCAGAACAGCTGCAATTTTTGCTTTAATGCAAGGCCTGCGCTGCATTTAACATTGCAGGAGCCTGCAGAGTTGTTCTAATGCGTTGCATTAATTGCATTTAACATTTGAGAGGTTTTGCAAAATTATTGCAATTAATTTTATTGCCTTTAACATCCCAGGGGTTTGCAATATTGCTTTAATGCAACGCCAGCGCTGTATTTAACAATGCAGCAGCCTGCAAAGTTATCCTAATACGATGCATTAGTCGCATTTAACATTTGAGAGGTTTTGCAGGATTATTATTGCATTTCACATCGCAGGGTGTTGCAATATTTCTTTAATGCAAGGCGATCACTGCATTTAACATTGCAGCAGCCTGAAAAGTCATCCTAATGCGATGCATTTGTTGCATTTAAGATTTGAGAGGTTTTGCAAAATTATTGCAATTAATTTAATGCATATTACATCCATTGGGGGTAGCTAGGTGACTTTAATGCAAGGCCATCACTGTATTTAACATTGCAGCAGCCTGCAAAGTTATCCTAATGCGATGCATCAATTGCATTTAACATTTGAGAGGTTTTGCATGATTATTGCAATGATTTTTTAATGCATTTCACATCCCAGGGTGGTGTAATATTGCATTAATGCAAGGCCATCACTGCATTTAACATTACAGCAACCGTACACCAATAAAGATCTTTCCACAGACAGCACGCGGCACTTGTTTATAACGCCTACACCAGACACCAGACACAAACCCAAACACAAACCCAAACACAAACCCAAACACAGACCCAAACACAAATCCAAACACAAACCCAAACACAAACCCAAACACAGACCCAAACACAGACCCAAACACACACCCACACACAGACACACACACAGACACACACACAGACCCACACACATCAGACACACTTCCCGGAAGCACTTCCAAATGCCGGATAGTCTCCTCCCTGCCCTGGAGATTCAGCTACGTGCCGGGGGTAGTAAATACAATAATAATACTATAGTAATAATAATTAATATTATTAATAATAATAAGAATTAATCAAAGATTGATTGATTGATCGATCGGTGGGTGGGTGGATGGATGTCAGGAGGGAACCGTACACCAATAAAGATTTTAATGCGTTGCATCAGTTGCATTTAACATTTGAGTGGTTTTGCATGATTATTGCAATTAATTTTATTGCATTAAACATCCCAGGAGGCTGCAATATTTATTTAATGCAAGGCCATCACTGCATTTAACTTTGCAGCAGTCTGCAATGTTATCATAATACGATGCATTAGTTGCATTGAACATTTGAGAGATTTTGCATGATTATTACAATGATTTTAATGCGTTTAATACCCCAGAACAGCTGCAATTTTTGCTTTAATGCAAGGCCTGCGCTGCATTTAACATTGCAGGAGCCTGCAGAGTTGTTCTAATGCGTTGCATTAATTGCATTTAACATTTGAGAGGTTTTGCAAAATTATTGCAATTAATTTTATTGCATTTAACATCCCAGGGGTTTGCAATATTGCTTTAATGCAACGCCAGCGCTGTATTTAACAATGCAGCAGCCTGCAAAGTTATCCTAATACGATGCATTAGTCGCATTTAACATTTGAGAGGTTTTGCAGGATTATTATTGCATTTCACATCGCAGGGTGTTGCAATATTTCTTTAATGCAAGGCGATCACTGCATTTAACATTGCAGCAGCCTGAAAAGTCATCCTAATGCGATGCATTTGTTGCATTTAAGATTTGAGAGGTTTTGCAAAATTATTGCAATTAATTTAATGCATATTACATCCATTGGGGGTAGCTAGGTGACTTTAATGCAAGGCCATCACTGTATTTAACATTGCAGCAGCCTGCAAAGTTATCCTAATGCGATGCATCAATTGCATTTAACATTTGAGAGGTTTTGCATGATTATTGCAATGATTTTTTAATGCATTTCACATCCCAGGGTGGTGTAATATTGCATTAATGCAAGGCCATCACTGCATTTAACATTACAGCAACCGTACACCAATAAAGATCTTTCCACAGACAGCACGCGGCACTTGTTTATAACGCCCACACCAGACACCAGACACAAACCCAAACACAAACCCAAACACAGACCCAAACACAAATCCAAACACAAACCCAAACACAAACCCAAACACAGACCCAAACACAGACCCAAACACAGACTCAAACACAGACCCAAACACACACCCACACACAGACACACACACAGACACACAAACAGACCCACACACATCAGACACACTTCCCGGAAGCACTTCCAAATGCCGGATAGTCTCCTCCCTGCCCTGGAGATTCAGCTACGTGCCGGGGGTAGTAAATACAATAATAATACTATAGTAATAATAATTAATATTATTAATAATAATAAGAATTAATCAAAGATTGATTGATTGATCGATCGGTGGGTGGGTGGATGGATGTCAGGAGGGAACCGTACACCAATAAAGATTTTAATGCGTTGCATCAGTTGCATTTAACATTTGAGTGGTTTTGCATGATTATTGCAATTAATTTTATTGCATTAAACATCCCAGGAGGCTGCAATATTTATTTAATGCAAGGCCATCACTGCATTTAACTTTGCAGCAGTCTGCAATGTTATCATAATACGATGCATTAGTTGCATTGAACATTTGAGAGATTTTGCATGATTATTACAATGATTTTAATGCGTTTAATACCCCAGAACAGCTGCAATTTTTGCTTTAATGCAAGGCCTGCGCTGCATTTAACATTGCAGGAGCCTGCAGAGTTGTTCTAATGCGTTGCATTAATTGCATTTAACATTTGAGAGGTTTTGCAAAATTATTGCAATTAATTTTATTGCATTTAACATCCCAGGGGTTTGCAATATTGCTTTAATGCAACGCCAGCGCTGCATTTAACAATGCAGCAGCCTGCAAAGTTATCCTAATACGATGCATTAGTGGCATTTAACATTTGAGAGGTTTTGCAGGATTATTATTGCATTTCACATCGCAGGGTGTTGCAATATTTCTTTAATGCAA
Source organism: Rhinoraja longicauda (assembly GCF_053455715.1). Taxonomy (NCBI): domain Eukaryota; kingdom Metazoa; phylum Chordata; class Chondrichthyes; order Rajiformes; family Arhynchobatidae; genus Rhinoraja; species Rhinoraja longicauda. Next base: position 13,012 of record NW_027602707.1, on the reverse strand, counting down.
GGCGATCACTGCATTTAACATTGCAGCAGCCTGAAAAGTCATCCTAATGCGATGCATTTGTTGCATTTAAGATTTGAGAGGTTTTGCAAAATTATTGCAATTAATTTAATGCATATTACATCCATTGGGGGTAGCTAGGTGACTTTAATGCAAGGCCATCACTGTATTTAACATTGCAGCAGCCTGCAAAGTTATCCTAATGCGATGCATCAATTGCATTTAACATTTGAGAGGTTTTGCATGATTATTGCAATGATTTTTTAATGCATTTCACATCCCAGGGTGGTGTAATATTGCATTAATGCAAGGCCATCACTGCATTTAACATTACAGCAACCGTACACCAATAAAGATCTTTCCACAGACAGCACGCGGCACTTGTTTATAACGCCCACACCAGACACCAGACATAAACCCAAACACAAACCCAAACACAAACCCAAACACAGACCCAAACACAAATCCAAACACAAACCCAAACACAAACTCAAACACAGACCCAAACACAGACCCAAACACAGACTCAAACACAGACCCAAACACACACCCACACACAGACACACACACAGACACACACACAGACCCACACACATCAGACACACTTCCCGGAAGCACTTCCAAATGCCGGATAGTCTCCTCCCTGCCCTGGAGATTCAGCTACGTGCCGGGGGTAGTAAATACAATAATAATACTATAGTAATAATAATTAATATTATTAATAATAATAAGAATTAATCAAAGATTGATTGATTGATCGATCGGTGGGTGGGTGGATGGATGTCAGGAGGGAACCGTACACCAATAAAGATTTTAATGCGTTGCATCAGTTGCATTTAACATTTGAGTGGTTTTGCATGATTATTGCAATTAATTTTATTGCATTAAACATCCCAGGAGGCTGCAATATTTATTTAATGCAAGGCCATCACTGCATTTAACTTTGCAGCAGTCTGCAATGTTATCATAATACGATGCATTAGTTGCATTGAACATTTGAGAGATTTTGCATGATTATTACAATGATTTTAATGCGTTTAATACCCCAGAACAGCTGCAATTTTTGCTTTAATGCAAGGCCTGCGCTGCATTTAACATTGCCGGAGCCTGCAGAGTTGTTCTAATGCGTTGCATTAATTGCATTTAACATTTGAGAGGTTTTGCAAAATTATTGCAATTAATTTTATTGCATTTAACATCCCAGGGGTTTGCAATATTGCTTTAATGCAACGCCAGCGCTGTATTTAACAATGCAGCAGCCTGCAAAGTTATCCTAATACGATGCATTAGTCGCATTTAACATTTGAGAGGTTTTGCAGGATTATTATTGCATTTCACATCGCAGGGTGTTGCAATATTTCTTTAATGCAAGGCGATCACTGCATTTAACATTGCAGCAGCCTGAAAAGTCATCATAATGCGATGCATTTGTTGCATTTAAGATTTGAGAGGTTTTGCAAAATTATTGCAATTAATTTAATGCATATTACATCCATTGGGGGTAGCTAGGTGACTTTAATGCAAGGCCATCACTGTATTTAACATTGCAGCAGCCTGCAAAGTTATCCTAATGCGATGCATCAATTGCATTTAACATTTGAGAGGTTTTGCATGATTATTGCAATGATTTTTTAATGCATTTCACATCCCAGGGTGGTGTAATATTGCATTAATGCAAGGCCATCACTGCATTTAACATTACAGCAACCGTACACCAATAAAGATCTTTCCACAGACAGCACGCGGCACTTGTTTATAACGCCCACACCAGACACCAGACACAAACCCAAACACAAACCCAAACACAGACCCAAACACAAATCCAAACACAAACCCAAACACAAACCCAAACACAGACCCAAACACAGACCCAAACACAGACTCAAACACAGACCCAAACACACACCCACACACAGACACACACACAGACACACACACAGACCCACACACATCAGACACACTTCCTGGAAGCACTTCCAAATGCCGGATAGTCTCCTCCCTGCCCTGGAGATTCAGCTACGTGCCGGGGGTAGTAAATACAATAATAATACTATAGTAATAATAATTAATATTATTAATAATAATAAGAATTAATCAAAGATTGATTGATTGATCGATCGGTGGGTGGGTGGATGGATGTCAGGAGGGAACCGTACACCAATAAAGATTTTAATGCGTTGCATCAGTTGCATTTAACATTTGAGTGGTTTTGCATGATTATTGCAATTAATTTTATTGCATTAAACATCCCAGGAGGCTGCAATATTTATTTAATGCAAGGCCATCACTGCATTTAACTTTGCAGCAGTCTGCAATGTTATCATAATACGATGCATTAGTTGCATTGAACATTTGAGAGATTTTGCATGATTATTACAATGATTTTAATGCGTTTAATACCCCAGAACAGCTGCAATTTTTGCTTTAATGCAAGGCCTGCGCTGCATTTAACATTGCAGGAGCCTGCAGAGTTGTTCTAATGCGTTGCATTAATTGCATTTAACATTTGAGAGGTTTTGCAAAATTATTGCAATTAATTTTATTGCATTTAACATCCCAGGGGTTTGCAATATTGCTTTAATGCAACGCCAGCGCTGCATTTAACAATGCAGCAGCCTGCAAAGTTATCCTAATACGATGCATTAGTCGCATTTAACATTTGAGAGGTTTTGCAGGATTATTATTGCATTTCACATCGCAGGGTGTTGCAATATTTCTTTAATGCAAGGCGATCACTGCATTTAACATTGCAGCAGCCTGAAAAGTCATCCTAATGCGATGCATTTGTTGCATTTAAGATTTGAGAGGTTTTGCAAAATTATTGCAATTAATTTAATGCATATTACATCCATTGGGGGTAGCTAGGTGACTTTAATGCAAGGCCATCACTGTATTTAACATTGCGGCAGCCTGCAAAGTTATCCTAATGCGATGCATCAATTGCATTTAACATTTGAGAGGTTTTGCATGATTATTGCAATGATTTTTTAATGCATTTCACATCCCAGGGTGGTGTAATATTGCATTAATGCAAGGCCATCACTGCATTTAACATTACAGCAACCGTACACCAATAAAGATCTTTCCACAGACAGCACGCGGCACTTGTTTATAACGCCCACACCAGACACCAGACACAAACCCAAACACAAACCCAAACACAAACCCAAACACAGACCCACACACAAATCCAAACACAAACCCAAACACAAACTCAAACACAGACCCAAACACAGACCCAAACACAGACTCAAACACAGACCCAAACACACACCCACACACAGACACACACACAGACACACACACAGACCCACACACATCAGACACACTTCCCGGAAGCACTTCCAAATGCCGGATAGTCTCCTCCCTGCCCTGGAGATTCAGCTACGTGCCGGGGGTAGTAAATACAATAATAATACTATAGTAATAATAATTAATATTATTAATAATAATAAGAATTAATCAAAGATTGATTGATTGATCGATCGGTGGGTGGGTGGATGGATGTCAGGAGTGAACCGTACACCAATAAAGATTTTAATGCGTTGCATCAGTTGCATTTAACATTTGAGTGGTTTTGCATGATTATTGCAATTAATTTTATTGCATTAAACATCCCAGGAGGCTGCAATATTTATTTAATGCAAGGCCATCACTGCATTTAACTTTGCAGCAGTCTGCAATGTTATCATAATACGATGCATTAGTTGCATTGAACATTTGAGAGATTTTGCATGATTATTACAATGATTTTAATGCGTTTAATACCCCAGAACAGCTGCAATTTTTGCTTTAATGCAAGGCCTGCGCTGCATTTAACATTGCAGGAGCCTGCAGAGTTGTTCTAATGCGTTGCATTAATTGCATTTAACATTTGAGTGGTTTTGCAAAATTATTGCAATTAATTTTATTGCATTTAACATCCCAGGGGTTTGCAATATTGCTTTAATGCAACGCCAGCGCTGTATTTAACAATGCAGCAGCCTGCAAAGTTATCCTAATACGATGCATTAGTCGCATTTAACATTTGAGAGGTTTTGCAGGATTATTATTGCATTTCACATCGCAGGGTGTTGCAATATTTCTTTAATGCAAGGCGATCACTGCATTTAACATTGCAGCAGCCTGAAAAGTCATCCTAATGCGATGCATTTGTTGCATTTAAGATTTGAGAGGTTTTGCAAAATTATTGCAATTAATTTAATGCATATTACATCCATTGGGGGTAGCTAGGTGACTTTAATGCAAGGCCATCACTGTATTTAACATTGCAGCAGCCTGCAAAGTTATCCTAATGCGATGCATCAATTGCATTTAACATTTGAGAGGTTTTGCATGATTATTGCAATGATTTTTTAATGCATTTCACATCCCAGGGTGGTGTAATATTGCATTAATGCAAGGCCATCACTGCATTTAACATTACAGCAACCGTACACCAATAAAGATCTTTCCACAGACAGCACGCGGCACTTGTTTATAACGCCCACACCAGACACCAGACACAAACCCAAACACAAACCCAAACACAGACCCAAACACAAATCCAAACACAAACCCAAACACAAACCCAAACACAGACCCAAACACAGACCCAAACACAGACTCAAACACAGACCCAAACACACACCCACACACAGACACACACACAGACACACACACAGACCCACACACATCAGACACACTTCCCGGAAGCACTTCCAAATGCCGGATAGTCTCCTCCCTGCCCTGGAGATTCAGCTACGTGCCGGGGGTAGTAAATACAATAATAATACTATAGTAATAATAATTAATATTATTAATAATAATAAGAATTAATCAAAGATTGATTGATTGATCGATCGGTGGGTGGGTGGATGGATGTCAGGAGGGAACCGTACACCAATAAAGATTTTAATGCGTTGCATCAGTTGCATTTAACATTTGAGTGGTTTTGCATGATTATTGCAATTAATTTTATTGCATTAAACATCCCAGGAGGCTGCAATATTTATTTAATGCAAGGCCATCACTGCATTTAACTTTGCAGCAGTCTGCAATGTTATCATAATACGATGCATTAATTGCATTGAACATTTGAGAGATTTTGCATGATTATTACAATGATTTTAATGCGTTTAATACCCCAGAACAGCTGCAATTTTTGCTTTAATGCAAGGCCTGCGCTGCATTTAACATTGCAGGAGCCTGCAGAGTTGTTCTAATGCGTTGCATTAATTGCATTTAACATTTGAGAGGTTTTGCAAAATTATTGCAATTAATTTTATTGCATTTAACATCCCAGGGGTTTGCAATATTGCTTTAATGCAACGCCAGCGCTGCATTTAACAAAGCAGCAGCCTGCAAAGTTATCCTAATACGATGCATTAGTCGCATTTAACATTTGAGAGGTTTTGCAGGATTATTATTGCATTTCACATCGCAGGGTGTTGCAATATTTCTTTAATGCAAGGCGATCACTGCATTTAACATTGCAGCAGCCTGAAAAGTCATCCTAATGCGATGCATTTGTTGCATTTAAGGTTTGAGCGGATTTGCAAAATTATTGCAATTAATTTAATGCATATTACATCCATTGGGGTAGCTAGGTGACTTTAATGCAAGGCCATCACTGTATTTAACATTGCAGCAGCCTGCAAAGTTATCCTAATGCGATGCATCAATTGCATTTAACATTTGAGAGGTTTTGCATGATTATTGCAATGATTTTTTAATGCATTTCACATCCCAGGGTGGTGTAATATTGCATTAATGCAAGGCCATCACTGCATTTAACATTACAGCAACCGTACACCAATAAAGATCTTTCCACAGACAGCACGCGGCACTTGTTTATAACGCCCACACCAGACACCAGACACAAACCCAAACACAAACCCAAACACAAACCCAAACACAGACCCAAACACAAATCCAAACACAAACCCAAACACAAACCCAAACACAGACCCAAACACAGACCCAAACACACACCCACACACAGACACACACACAGACACACACACAGACCCACACACATCAGACACACTCCCCGGAAGCACTTCCAAATGCCGGATAGTCTCCTCCCTGCCCTGGAGATTCAGCTACGTGCCGGGGGTAGTAAATACAATAATAATACTATAGTAATAATAATTAATATTATTAATAATAATAAGAATTAATCAAACATTGATTGATTGATCGATCGGTGGGTGGGTGGATGGATGTCAGGAGGGAACCGTACACCAATAAAGATTTTAATGCGTTGCATCAGTTGCATTTAACTTTTGAGTGGTTTTGCATGATTATTGCAATTAATTTTATTGCATTAAACATCCCAGGAGGCTGCAATATTTATTTAATGCAAGGCCATCACTGCATTTAACTTTGCAGCAGTCTGCAATGTTATCATAATACGATGCATTAGTTGCATTGAACATTTGAGAGATTTTGCATGATTATTACAATGATTTTAATGCGTTTAATACCCCAGAACAGCTGCAATTTTTGCTTTAATGCAAGGCCTGCGCTGCATTTAACATTGCAGGAGCCTGCAGAGTTGTTCTAATGCGTTGCATTAATTGCATTTAACATTTGAGAGGTTTTGCAAAATTATTGCAATTAATTTTATTGCATTTAACATCCCAGGGGTTTGCAATATTGCTTTAATACAACGCCAGCGCTGTATTTAACAATGCAGCAGCCTGCAAAGTTATCCTAATACGATGCATTAGTCGCATTTAACATTTGAGAGGTTTTGCAGGATTATTATTGCATTTCGCATCGCAGGGTGTTGCAATATTTCTTTAATGCAAGGCGATCACTGCATTTAACATTGCAGCAGCCTGAAAAGTCATCCTAATGCGATGCATTTGTTGCATTTAAGATTTGAGAGGTTTTGCAAAATTATTGCAATTAATTTAATGCATATTACATCCATTGGGGGTAGCTAGGTGACTTTAATGCAAGGCCATCACTGTATTTAACATTGCAGCAGCCTGCAAAGTTATCCTAATGCGATGCATCAATTGCATTTAACATTTGAGAGGTTTTGCATGATTATTGCAATGATTTTTTAATGCATTTCACATCCCAGGGCGGTGTAATATTGCATTAATGCAAGGCCATCACTGCATTTAACATTACAGCAACCGTACACCAATAAAGATCTTTCCACAGACAGCACGCGGCACTTGTTTATAACGCCCACACCAGACACCAGACACAAACCCAAACACAAACCCAAACACAAACCCAAACACAGACCCAAACACAAATCCAAACACAAACCCAAACACAAACCCAAACACAGACCCAAACACAGACTCAAACACACACCCACACACAGACACACACACAGACACACACACAGACCCACACACATCAGACACACTTCCCGGAAGCACTTCCAAATGCCGGATAGTCTCCTCCCTGCCCTGGAGATTCAGCTACGTGCCGGGGGTAGTAAATACAATAATAATACTATAGTAATAATAATTAATATTATTAATAATAATAAGAATTAATCAAAGATTGATTGATTGATCGATCGGTGGGTGGGTGGATGGATGTCAGGAGGGAACCGTACACCAATAAAGATTTTAATGCGTTGCATCAGTTGCATTTAACATTTGAGTGGTTTTGCATGATTATTGCAATTAAATTTATTGCATTAAACATCCCAGGAGGCTGCAATATTTATTTAATGCAAGGCCATCACTGCATTTAACTTTGCAGCAGTCTGCAATGTTATCATAATACGATGCATTAGTTGCATTGAACATTTGAGAGATTTTGCATGATTATTACAATGATTTTAATGCGTTTAGTACCCCAGAACAGCTGCAATTTTTGCTTTAATGCAAGGCCTGCGCTGCATTTAACATTGCAGGAGCCTGCAGAGTTGTTCTAATGCGTTGCATTAATTGCATTTAACATTTGAGAGGTTTTGCAAAATTATTGCAATTAATTTTATTGCATTTAACATCCCAGGGGTTTGCAATATTGCTTTAATGCAACGCCAGCGCTGTATTTAACAATGCAGCAGCCTGCAAAGTTATCCTAATACGATGCATTAGTCGCATTTAACATTTGAGAGGTTTTGCAGGATTATTATTGCATTTCACATCGCAGGGTGTTGCAATATTTCTTTAATGCAAGGCGATCACTGCATTTAACATTGCAGCAGCCTGAAAAGTCATCCTAATGCGATGCATTTGTTGCATTTAAGATTTGAGAGGTTTTGCAAAATTATTGCAATTAATTTAATGCATATTACATCCATTGGGGGTAGCTAGGTGACTTTAATGCAAGGCCATCACTGTATTTAACATTGCAGCAGCCTGCAAAGTTATCCTAATGCGATGCATCAATTGCATTTAACATTTGAGAGGTTTTGCATGATTATTGCAATGATTTTTTAATGCATTTCGCATCCCAGGGTGGTGTAATATTGCATTAATGCAAGGCCATCACTGCATTTAACATTACAGCAACCGTACACCAATAAAGATCTTTCCACAGACAGCACGCGGCACTTGTTTATAACGCCCACACCAGACACCAGACACAAACCCAAACACAAACCCAAACACAAACCCAAACACAGACCCAAACACAAATCCAAACACAAACCCAAACACAAACTCAAACACAGACCCAAACACAGACCCAAACACAGACTCAAACACAGACCCAAACACACACCCACACACAGACACACACACAGACACACACACAGACCCACACACATCAGACACACTTCCCGGAAGCACTTCCAAATGCCGGATAGTCTCCTCCCTGCCCTGGAGATTCAGCTACGTGCCGGGGGTAGTAAATACAATAATAATACTATAGTAATAATAATTAATATTATTAATAATAATAAGAATTAATCAAAGATTGATTGATTGATCGATCGGTGGGTGGGTGGATGGATGTCAGGAGGGAACCGTACACCAATAAAGATTTTAATGCGTTGCATCAGTTGCATTTAACATTTGAGTGGTTTTGCATGATTATTGCAATTAATTTTATTGCATTAAACATCCCAGGAGGCTGCAATATTTATTTAATGCAAGGCCATCACTGCATTTAACTTTGCAGCAGTCTGCAATGTTATCATAATACGATGCATTAGTTGCATTGAACATTTGAGAGATTTTGCATGATTATTACAATGATTTTAATGCGTTTAATACCCCAGAACAGCTGCAATTTTTGCTTTAATGCAAGGCCTGCGCTGCATTTAACATTGCAGGAGCCTGCAGAGTTGTTCTAATGCGTTGCATTAATTGCATTTAACATTTGAGAGGTTTTGCAAAATTATTGCAATTAATTTTATTGCATTTAACATCCCAGGGGTTTGCAATATTGCTTTAATGCAACGCCAGCGCTGTATTTAACAATGCAGAAGCCTGCAAAGTTATCCTAATACGATGCATTAGTCGCATTTAACATTTGAGAGGTTTTGCAGGATTATTATTGCATTTCACATCGCAGGGTGTTGCAATATTTCTTTAATGCAAGGCGATCACTGCATTTAACATTGCAGCAGCCTGAAAAGTCATCCTAATGCGATGCATTTGTTGCATTTAAGATTTGAGAGGTTTTGCAAAATTATTGCAATTAATTTAATGCATATTACATCCATTGGGGGTAGCTAGGTGACTTTAATGCAAGGCCATCACTGTATTTAACATTGCAGCAGCCTGCAAAGTTATCCTAATGCGATGCATCAATTGCATTTAACATTTGAGAGGTTTTGCATGATTATTGCAATGATTTTTTAATGCATTTCACATCCCAGGGTGGTGTAATATTGCATTAATGCAAGGCCATCACTGCATTTAACATTACAGCAACCGTACACCAATAAAGATCTTTCCACAGACAGCACGCGGCACTTGTTTATAACGCCCACACCAGACACCAGACACAAACCCAAACACAAACCCAAACACAGACCCAAACACAAATCCAAACACAAACCCAAACACAAACCCAAACACAGACCCAAACACAGACCCAAACACAGACTCAAACACAGACCCAAACACACACCCACACACAGACACACACACAGACACACACACACAGACCCACACACATCAGACACACTTCCCGGAAGCACTTCCAAATGCCAGATAGTCTCCTCCCTGCCCTGGAGATTCAGCTACGTGCCGGGGGTAGTAAATACAATAATAATACTATAGTAATAATAATTAATATTATTAATAATAATAAGAATTAATCAAAGATTGATTGATTGATCGATCGGTGGGTGGGTGGATGGATGTCAGGAGGGAACCGTACACCAATAAAGATTTTAATGCGTTGCATCAGTTGCATTTAACATTTGAGTGGTTTTGCATGATTATTGCAATTAATTTTATTGCATTAAACATCCCAGGAGGCTGCAATATTTATTTAATGCAAGGCCATCACTGCATTTAACTTTGCAGCAGTCTGCAATGTTATCATAATACGATGCATTAGTTGCATTGAACATTTGAGAGATTTTGCATGATTATTACAATGATTTTAATGCGTTTAATGCCCCAGAACAGCTGCAATTTTTGCTTTAATGCAAGGCCTGCGCTGCATTTAACATTGCAGGAGCCTGCAGAGTTGTTCTAATGCGTTGCATTAATTGCATTTAACATTTGAGAGGTTTTGCAAAATTATTGCAATTAATTTTATTGCATTTAACATCCCAGGGGTTTGCAATATTGCTTTAATGCAACGCCAGCGCTGTATTTAACAATGCAGCAGCCTGCAAAGTTATCCTAATACGATGCATTAGTCGCATTTAACATTTGAGAGGTTTTGCAGGGTTATTATTGCATTTCACATCGCAGGGTGTTGCAATATTTCTTTAATGCAAGGCGATCACTGCATTTAACATTGCAGCAGCCTGAAAAGTCATCCTAATGCGATGCATTTGTTGCATTTAAGATTTGAGAGGTTTTGCAAAATTATTGCAATTAATTTAATGCATATTACATCCATTGGGGGTAGCTAGGTGACTTTAATGCAAGGCCATCACTGTATTTAACATTGCAGCAGCCTGCAAAGTTATCCTATGCGATGCATCAATTGCATTTAACATTTGAGAGGTTTTGCATGATTATTGCAATGATTTTTTAATGCATTTCACATCCCAGGGTGGTGTAATATTGCATTAATGCAAGGCCATCACTGCATTTAACATTACAGCAACCGTACACCAATAAAGATCTTTCCACAGACAGCACGCGGCACTTGTTTATAACGCCCACACCAGACACCAGACACAAACCCAAACACAAACCCAAACACAAACCCAAACACAGACCCAAACACAAATCCAAACACAAACCCAAACACAAACCCAAACACAGACCCAAACACAGACCCAAACACAGACTCAAACACAGACCCAAACACACACCCACACACAGACACACACACAGACACACACACAGACCCACACACATCAGACACACTTCCCGGAAGCACTTCCAAATGCCGGATAGTCTCCTCCCTGCCCTGGAGATTCAGCTACGTGCCGGGGGTAGTAAATACAATAATAATACTATAGTAATAATAATTAATATTATTAATAATAATAAGAATTAATCAAAGATTGATTGATTGATCGATCGGTGGGTGGGTGGATGGATGTCAGGAGGGAACCGTACACCAATAAAGATTTTAATGCGTTGCATCAGTTGCATTTAACATTTGAGTGGTTTTGCATGATTATTGCAATTAATTTTATTGCATTAAACATCCCAGGAGGCTGCAATATTTATTTAATGCAAGGCCATCACTGCATTTAACTTTGCAGCAGTCTGCAATGTTATCATAATACGATGCATTAGTTGCATTGAACATTTGAGAGATTTTGCATGATTATTACAATGATTTTAATGCGTTTAATACCCCAGAACAGCTGCAATTTTTGCTTTAATGCAAGGCCTGCGCTGCATTTAACATTGCAGGAGCCTGCAGAGTTGTTCTAATGCGTTGCATTAATTGCATTTAACATTTGAGAGGTTTTGCAAAATTATTGCAATTAATTTTATTGCATTTAACATCCCAGGGGTTTGCAATATTGCTTTAATGCAACGCCAGCGCTGCATTTAACAATGCAGCAGCCTGCAAAGTTATCCTAATACGATGCATTAGTCGCATTTAACATTTGAGAGGTTTTGCAGGATTATTATTGCATTTCACATCGCAGGGTGTTGCAATATTTCTTTAATGCAAGGCGATCACTGCATTTAACATTGCAGCAGCCTGAAAAGTCATCCTAATGCGATGCATTTGTTGCATTTAAGATTTGAGAGGTTTTGCAAAATTATTGCAATTAATTTAATGCATATTACATCCATTGGGGGTAGCTAGGTGACTTTAATGCAAGGCCATCACTGTATTTAACATTGCAGCAGCCTGCAAAGTTATCCTAATGCGATGCATCAATTGCATTTAACATTTGAGAGGTTTTGCATGATTATTGCAATGATATTTTAATGCATTTCACATCCCAGGGTGGTGTAATATTGCATTAATGCAAGGCCATCACTGCATTTAACATTACAGCAACCGTACACCAATAAAGATCTTTCCACAGACAGCACGCGGCACTTGTTTATAACGCCCACACCAGACACCAGACACAAACACAAACCCAAACACAGACCCAAACACAGACCCAAACACAGACTCAAACACAGACCCAAACACAGACCCAAACACAGACACACACACACAGACACACACACAGACCCACACACATCAGACACACTTCCCGGAAGCACTTCCAAATGCCGGATAGTCTCCTCCCTGCCCTGGAGGTTCAGCTACGTGCCGGGGGTAGTAAATACAATAATAATACTATAGTAATAATAACTATAGTAATAACTATAGTAATAATAATTAATATTATTAATAATAAGAATTAATCAAAGATTGATTGATTGATCGATCGGTGGGTGGGTGGGTGGATGGGTGGATGTCAGGAGGAACCGTACACCAATAAAGCTCGATTTTT
>NW_027602706.1:0-29685 GCF_053455715.1 Rhinoraja longicauda | reverse complement strand
CCCCCGTGTGTTCCCCCCTCCCCCCGTGTTCCCCCCCCCCCGTGTTCCCCCCGTGTCCCGTTCCCCCCTCCCCCCGTGTTCCCCCACCGTGTTCCTCCCCCCCGTGTTCTCCCACCGTGTTCCTCCCCCCCATGTTCCCCCCCCCGTGTCCCCCCCCGTGTGTTCCCCCCTCCCCCCGTGTTCCCCCACCGTGTTCCTCCCCCCCGTGTTCTCCCACCGTGTTCCTCCCCCCCATGTTCCCCCCCCCCGTGTCCCCCCCCGTGTGTTCCCCCCTCCCCCCGTGTTCCCCCCTCCCCCCGTGTTCCCCTCCCCCCCCCCGTGTTCCCCCCTCCCCCCGTGTTCCCCCCTCCCCCCCGTGTTCCCCCCCCTGTGTTCCCCTCCCCCCCCCGTGTCCCGTGTCCCTGTGTCCCCCCCCCCGTGTACCCCCCTTCCCCCCCCCCGTGTTCCCCCCTCCCCCCGTGTTCCCCTCCCCCCCCCCGTGTTCCCCATCCCCCCGTGTCGTCCCCCCCCCGTGTACCCCCCTTCCCCCCCACAGCTGGAGGTGTCACAGTTGGAGGGCAGCCTGCAGCAGTCCAAGAGCCAGTCCACCTTGTACCCGTCCCTTATCCCCAACACACAGGGCTGTCTGTCTGTCTGTCAGCAGCTGCCCTGCATCCTCCATCTGTCCAGTAACAGCCGCTTCATCATCATCATCATCATCATCATCATCATCCCCCGCACAGGTGGGTCCCACCCTTCCCCTCCCCCCTCCTCCCCTCACAGTGGCTGCGGAGGGGCCGGGGGGGATCTGACTTTGGGGGGGGGTGTGACTGTGGGGGGGGGGGTCTGACTGTGGGGGGGTGTGACTGTGGGGGGGTGTGACTGGGGGGGGTGTGACTGGGGGGGGGTGTGTGACTGTGGGGGGTGTGACTGGGGGGGGTCTGACTGGGGGGTGGTGACTGTGGGGGGTGACTGTGGGGGGGGGTGTGACTGGGGGGTGTGACTGTGGGGGGTGTGACAGTGGGGGGGGGGTGTGACAGTGGGGGGTGTGACTGGGGGGTGACAGTGGGGGGGGTGTGACTGTGGGGGGGGGTGTGACTGTGGGGGGGGGGGTCTGACTGTGGGGGGGGGTCTGACTGTGGGGGGGGTGACTGTGGGGGGTGACTGTGGGGGAGGTGTGACTGGGGGGTGTGACTGTGGGGGGGGTGTGACTGGGGGGGGGGGTGTGACTGTGGGGGGTGGTGTGACTGTGGGGGGGCTCTGACTGTGGGGGGGGGGGTGTGACTGTGGGGGGGGTGTGACTGTGGGGGGGGTGTGACTGTGGGGGGGTGTGACTGTGGGGGGGTGTGACTGTGGGGGGGGTGTGACTGTGGGGGGTGTGACAGTGGGGTGGGTGTGACTGGGGGGTGTGACTGGGGGGTGTGACTGTGGGAGGGCTCTGACTGTGGGGGGGTGTGACAGTGGGGGGTGGTGTGACTGTGGGGGGGCTCTGACTGTGGGGGGGGGGGTGTGACTGTGGGGGGGGTGTGACTGTGGGGGGGTGTGACTGTGGGGGGGAGTGTGACAGTGGGGGGTGTGACTGGGGGGTATGACTGTGGGGGGGGTCTGACTGTGGGGGGGTTGTGACTGTGGGGGGCTCTGACTGTGGGGGGGGTGTGACTGTGGGGGGGGTGTGACTGTGGGGGGGGTGTGACTGTGGGGGGGAGTGTGACAGTGGGGGGTGTGACTGGGGGGTATGACTGTGGGGGGGGTGTGACTGTGGGGGGTATGACTGTGGGGGGGGTCTGACTGTGGGGGGGTGTGACTGTGGGGGGGGTCTGACTCTGGGGGGGGGGGGGCGGGGGGTGGGTGAGAGGGACTGGTCATTCACTGCTCCTCTCCCGCTCGCAGTGATCGATGGCTGAATTCCCTCAAGAAGGAAGCCCCGGGCGCTCGGGATGCCATCCGGTTCCTGGAATCCGAGTTCGGGGCGGCGTTGTGGGGGGGGGGGGGGGGTCACAGAGTGATACAGCGAGGAAACAGGCCCTTAGGCCCAACTCACCCACACCGACCAACGTGCCCCATCTGTACCTCTGTACCTCACTACACTGACGCATTTTTGGGCCTAAATTTCAGGCTTTAGATAATTTTGGGCGAACTAACAGTTTAAAGATTTTCAGAGAGAGAGAGAGACAGAGAGAGAGAGAGATTTAAGAGTTGACGCATTTTTGGGCCTAAATTTTAGGCTTCACATAATTTAACCCAAACTTACGATGAGAGGGAGAGAGAGAGAGAGAGGGAGAGAGAGAGAGAGAGAGAGAGAGAGAGAGAGAGAGATTTAAGAGTTGACACATTTTTGGGCCTAAATTTCAGGCTTTAGATCATTTTGGGCGAGAGAGAGAGAGACAGAGAGGGAGAGAGAGAGACACTGGACTAGAGCCAAGAGCCCCCCCCCCACACTGGGCTAGAGCCCCCCCCCCCACACTGGGCTAGAGCCCCCCCCCCACACTGGGCTAGAGACCCCCCCCCCAACACTGGGCTAGAGCCCCCCCCCCACACTGGGCTAGAGCCCCCCCCCCACACACTGGGCTAGAGCCCCCCCCCACACTGGGCTAGAGCCCCCCCCCCCCCACACTGGGCTAGAGCCCCCCCCCCACACTGGGCTAGAGCCCCCCCCCACACTGGGCTAGAGCCCCCCCCCCCACACTGGGCTAGAGCCCCCCCCCCACACTGGGCTAGAGCCCCCCCCCCCCACACTGGGCTAGAGCCCCCCCCCCCCCACACTGGGCTAGAGCCCCCCCCCACACTGGGCTAGAGCCCCCCCCCCCCACACTGGGCTAGAGCCCCCCCCTCCACACTGGGCTAGAGCCCCCCCCCCACACTGGGCTAGAGCCCCCCCCCCACACTGGGCTAGAGCCCCCCCCCCACACTGGGCTAGAGCCCCCCCCCCACACTGGGCTAGAGCCCCCCCCCCCACACTGGGCTAGAGCCCCCCCCCCCCACACTGGGCTAGAGCCCCCCCCCACACTGGGCTAGAGACCCCCCCCCCCCACACTGGGCTAGAGCCCCCCCCCCCCCCACACTGGGCTAGAGCCCCCCCCCCACACTGGGCTAGAGCCCCCCCCCCACACTGGGCTAGAGCCCCCCCCCCCCACACTGGGCTAGAGCCCCCCCCCCCACACTGGGCTAGAGCCCCCCCCACACTGGGCTAGAGCCCCCCCCCCCACACTGGGCTAGAGCCCCCCCCCACACTGGGGGCCGTGTTGGGGGCAGTGTTGGGGGCAGTGTTGGGGGCCGTGTTGGGGGCCGTGTTGGGGGCCGTGTTGGGGGCAGTGTTGGGGGCCGTGTTGGGGGCAGTGTTGGGGGCCGTGTTGGGGGCAGTGTTGGGGGCCGTGTTGGGGGCCGTGTTGGGGGCAGTGTTGGGGGCCGTGTTGGGGGCCGTGCTGGGGACAGTGCTGGGGGCCGTGCTGGGGGCAGTGTTGGGGCAGTGTTGGGGGCTGTGCTGGGGACAGTGTTGGGGGCTGTGCTGGGGCTGTGTTGGTGGCAGTGTTGGGGCTGTGTTGGGGGCCGTGTTGGGGACAGTGTTGGGGCCGTGTTGGGGGCCGTGTTGGGGGGCCGTGTTGGGGGCCGTGTTGGGGGCCGTGTTGGTGGCCGTGTTGGTGGCAGTGTTGGGGGCTGTGTTGGGGGCTGTGTTGGTGGCAGTGTTGGGGGCTGTGTTGGGGGCAGTGTTGGGGGCAGTGTTGGGGGCTGTGTTGGGGGCTGTGTTGGTGGCAGTGCTGGGGCTGTGTTGGGGGCAGTGTTGGGGGCAGTGTTGGGGGCAGTGTTGGGGGCTGTGTTGGTGGCAGTGTTGGGGCCGTGTTGGTGGCAGTGTTGGGGGCAGTGTTGGGGCCGTGTTGGGGGCAGTGTTGGGGGCTGTGTTGGTGGCAGTGTTGGGGGCCGTGTTGGGGCCGTGTTGGGGGCCGTGTTGGGGGCAGTGCTGGGGCCGTGTTGGGGGCAGTGTTGGGGGCAGTGTTGGGGGCAGTGTTGGGGGCAGTGTTGGGGGCAGTGCTGGGACTGTGTTGGTGGCAGTGTTGGGGGCAGTGTTGGGGGCCGTGTTGGGGGCTGTGTTGGTGGCTGTGTTGGTGGCAGTGTTGGGGGCTGTGTTGGGGGCCGTGTTGGGGGCAGTGTTGGGGGCCGTGTTGGGGGCCGTGTTGGGGGCTGTGTTGGGGGCTGTGTTGGTGGCTGTGTTGGTGGCAGTGTTGGGGGCCGTGTTGGGGGCCGTGATGGTGGCAGTGTTGGGGGCCGTGTTGGGGGCCGTGTTGGTGGCAGTGTTGGGGGCTGTGTTGGGGGCTGTGTTGGGGGCTGTGTTGGGGGCTGTGTTGGTGGCAGTGTTGGGGGCCGTGTTGGGGGCCGTGTTGGTGGCAGTGTTGGGGGCTGTGTTGATGGCAGTGTTGGGGGCTGTGTTGGGGGCCGTGTTGGGGGCCGTGTTGGGGGCCGTGTTGGGGGCCGTGTTGGGGGCCGTGTTGGGGGCCGTGTTGGTGGCAGTGTTGGGGGCTGTGTTGATGGCAGTGTTGGGGGCTGTGTTGGGGGCCGTGTTGGGGGCCGTGTTGGGGGCCGTGTTGGGGGCCGTGTTGGTGGCAGTGTTGGGGGCTGTGCTGGGGTTGTGCTCTCTGGGCCACCCTAGGTGTGTTCAGCAAACGACGGCCTTGTGCTCTGCCCCGGGGCATTTGTGATCAAAGCCGACTCCAAGGGCCACCTGTGGGTCAGACAGCATCTAGAGCGACTAGGCTTGTATACACTGGAATTTAGAAGGATGAGAGGGGATCTTATCGAAACGTATAAGATTATTAAAGGGTTGGACACGTTAGAGGCAGGAAACATGTTCCCAATGTTGGGGGAGTCCAGAACCAGGGGCTACAGTTTAAGAATAAGGGGATGAGGAAAACTTTTTCACTCAGAGAGTTGTGAATCTGTGGAATTCTCTGCCTCAGAGGGCAGTGGAGGCCAATTCTCTGAATGCATTCAAGAGAGAGCTAGATAGAGCTCTTAAGGATAGAGGAGTCAGGGAGTATGGGGAGAAGGCAGGAACGGGGTACTGATTGAGAATGATCAGCCATGATCACATTGAATGGCAGTACGTACAGGCTGGAAGGGCCGAATGGCCTCCTCCTGCACCTGTTGTCTATCGTCTATCATCCATCACCCTACAGAGGTAGCGCCCTCCCTCCACACCCGACCCCCTCGCCCCAGCCAACGCTGGCAGCATGGAACCCCCCCTCTCTGTCCCAGGCTAACCCTCTACTCACTGTGCACCCCCCACCCCCCCCCCCACACTATCTTTCTATTTTATTGCCATATGTCCCAGATAGAACGATGAAATTCTTACTGAAGATAGATGGCCTTTAAGAATTTCATTATTCTGTTGACAGTGCATACTTGCCCACTCCGACCAACATGCCCCATCTACACTAGTCCCACCTGCCCACACCGGCCAACATGCCCCATCTACACTAGTCCCACCTGCCCACACCGACCAACATGCTCCATCTACACTAGTCCCACCTGCCCACACCGGCCAACATGCCCCATCTACACTAGTCCATCACCGACCAACATGCCTCATCTACACTAGTCCCACCCGCCCACACCGAACAACATGCCCCATGTACACTAGTCCCACCTGCCCACTCCGGCCACCATGCCCCATCTACACTAGTCCCACCCGACCACACCGACCAACATGCCCCATATACACTAGTTCCACCTGCCCACACCGACCAACATGCCCCAACTACACTAGTCCCACCTGCCCACACGACCAACATGCCCCATCTACAGTAGTCCCACCTGCCCACACCGACCAACATGCCCCATCTACACTAGTCCCACCTGCCCACACCGAACATCATGCCCCATCTACACTAGTCCCACATGCCCACACGATCAACATGCCCCATCTACACTAGTCCCACCTGTCCACACCGACCAACATGCCCCATCTACACCGTCCAACATGCCCCATCTACAGTAGTCCCACTTGCCCACACCGACCAACATGCCCCATCTACACTAGTCCCACCTGCCCACAACGAACATCATGCCCCATCTACACTAGTCCCACCTGCCCACACCGACCAACATGCCCCATCTACTCTAGTCCCACCTGCCCACACCGAACAACATGCCCCATCTACACTAGTCCCACCTGCCCACACTGACCAATATACCCCATCTACACTAGTCCCACCAGACCACACAGGCAAACATGCCCCATCTACACTAGTTCCACCTGGCCACACCGACCAAAATGCCCCATCTACACTAGTCCCACCTGCCCACACCGACCAACATGCCCCATCTACACTAGACCCACCTGCCCACACCGACCAACATGCCCCATCTACACTAGTTCCACCTGCCGACACCGACCAACATGCCCCATCTACACCGGCCAACATGTCCCATCTACAGTTGTCCCACCTGCCCACACTGACCAACATGCCCCATCTACACTAGTCCCACCTGCCCACACCGACCAACATGCCCCATCTACACTAGTCCCACCTGCCCACACCGAACAACATGCCCCATCTACACTAGTCCCACCTGCCCACACCGACCAACATGCCCCATCTACACCGTCCAACATGCCCCATCTACACTAGTCCCACCTGCCCACACTGACCAACATGCCCCATCTACACTAGTCCCACCTGCCCACACCGACCAACATGCCCCATCTACACTAGTCCCACCTGCCCACACCGACCAACATGCCCCATCTTCACCGCTCAACATGCCCCATCTACAGTAGTCCCACCTGCCCACACCGACCAACATGCCCCAACTACACTAGTCCCACCTGCCCACACCGAACATCATGCCCCATCTACACTAGTCCCACCTGCCCACACCGACCAACATGCCCCATCTACTCTAGTCCCACCTGCCCACACCGAACAACATGCCCCATCTACACTTGTCCCACCTTCCCACACCGACTAACATGCCCCATGTACACTAGTCCCACCTGCCCACTCCGGCCAACATGCCCCATCTACACTAGTCCCACCCGACCACACCGACCAACATGCCCCATATACACTAGTCCCACCTGCCCACACCGACCAACATTCCCCATCTACACTAGTCCCACCTGCCCACACCGAACAACATGCCCCATCTACACTAGTCCCACCCGCCCACACCGAACAACATGCCCCATCTACACTAGTCCCACCTTCCCACACCGGCCAACATGCCCCATCTACACGAGCCCCACCTGCCCACACCGACCAACATTCCCCATCTACACTAGTCCCACCTGCCCACACCGACCAACATGCCCCATCTACACTAGTCCAACCCGCCCACACCGAACAACATGCCCCTTCTACACTAGTCCCACCTTCCCACACCGGCCAACATGCCACGTCTACACTAGTCCCACCTGCCCACACCGACCAACATGCCCCATCTACACGAGCCCCACCTGCCCACACCGGCCAACATGCCCCATCTACACTAGTCCCACATGCCCACACCGTCCAACATGCCCCATCTGCACGAGCCCCACCTGCCCACACCGGCCAACATGCCCCATCTACACTAGTCCCACCTGCCCACACCGTCCAACATGCCCCATCTACACGAGCCCCACCTGCCCACACCGTCCAACATGCCCCATCTACACGAGCTCCACCTGCCCACACCAGCCAACATGCCCCATCTACACTAGTCCCACCTGTCCACACCGACCAACATGCCCCATCTACACTAGTCCCACCTGCCCACACCGACCAACATGCCCCATGTACACTAGTCCCACCTGCCCACACCGGCCAACATGCCCCACCTACAGTAGTCCCACCTGCCCACACTGACCAACATGCCCCATCTACACTAGTCCCACCTGCCCACATCGGCCAACATTCCCCATCTACACTAGTCCCACCTGCCCACACCGGCCAACATGCCCCATCTACACTAGTCCCACACCGACCAACATGCCCCATCTATACTAGTCCCACCCGCCCACACCGAACAACATGCCCCATCTACACTAGTCCCACCTTCCCACACCGACCAGCATGCCCCATGTACACTAGTCCCACCTGCCCACACCGGCCAACATGCCCCACCTACAGTAGTCCCACCTTCCCACACCGACCAACATGCCCCATCTACACTAGTCCCACACCGACCAACATGCTCCATGTACACCAGTCCCACCTGCCCACACTGACCAACATGCGCCATCCACACTAGTCCCACACCGACCAACATGCCCCATCCACACTAGTCCCACCCGCCCACACCGGCCCACATGCCCCATCTACACTGGTCCCACCTGCCCACACCGACTAACATGCCCCATCTACACTAGTCCCACCTGCCCACACTGACTAACATGCCCAATGTACACTAGTCCCACCTGCCCACACCGACCAACATGCCCCATCTACTCTAGTCCCACCTGCCCACACCGACCAACATGCCCCATCTATATTAGTCCCACCTGCCCACACCGACCAACATTCCCCATCTACACCGTCCACCATGCCACATCTACACCAGTCCCACCTGCCCACACCTACCACCATGCCCCATCTACACTAGTCCCACCTGCCCACACCGACCAACATGCCCCATCTATATTAGTCTCACCTGCCCACACCGAACAACATGCCCCATCTACACTAGTCCCACCTTCCCACACCGACTAACATGCCCCATGTACACTAGTCCCACCTGCCCACTCCGGCCAACATGCCCCATCTACACTAGTCCCACCCGACCACACCGACGAACATGCCCCATATACACTAGTCCCACCTGCCCACACCGACCAACATTCCCCATCTACACTAGTCCCACCTGCCCACACCGACCAACATGCCCCATCTACAGTAGTCCCACCTGCCCACACCGACCAACATGCCCCATCTACACTAGTCCCACCTGCCCACATTGAACAACATGCCCCATCTACACTAGTCCCACCTCCCCACACCGACCAACATGCCCCATGTACACTAGTCCCACCTGCCCACACCGGCCAACATGCCCCATCTACACTAGACCCACCTGCCCACACCGACCAACATGCCCCATCTACACCAGCCAACATGCCCCATCTACACTAGTCCCACCTGCCCACAACGACCAACATGCTCCATCTACACTAGTTCCACCTGCCCACACCGACCAACATGCCCCAACTACACTAGTCCCACCTGCCCACATGACCAACATGCCCCATCTTCAGTAGTCCCACTTGCCCACACCGACCACCATGCCCCATCTACACTAGTCCCACCTGCCCACACCGAACATCTTGCCCCATCTACACTAGTCCCACATGCCCACACGACCAACATGCCCCATCTACACTAGTCCCACCTGCCCACACCGACCAACATGCCCCATCTACACCGTCCAACATGCCCCATCTACAGTAGTCCCACTTGCCCACACCGACCAACGTGCCCCATCTACACTAGTCACACCTGCCCACAACGAACATCATGCCCCATCTACACTAGTCCCACCTGCCCACACCGACCAACATGCCCCATCTACTCTAGTCCCACCTGCCCACACCGACCAACATGCCCCATCTACACTAGTTCCACCTGCCCACACCGACCAACATGCCCCATCTACACCGGCCAACATGTCCCATCTACAGTAGTCCCACCTGCCCACACTGACCAACATGCCCCATCTACACTAGTCCCACCTGCCCACACTGACCAACATGCCCCATCTACACTAGTCCCACCTGCCCACACCGACCAACATGCCCCATCTACACTAGTCCCACCTGCCCACACCGACCAACATGCCCCATCTACACCGCCCAACATGCCCCATCTACAGTAGTCCCACCTGCCCACACCGACCAACATGCCCCATCTACACTAGTCCCACCTGCCCACACCGAACATCATGCCCCATCTACACTAGTCCCACCTGCCCACACCGACCAACATGCCCCATCTACTCTAGTCCCACCTGCCCACACCGAACAACATGCCCCATCTACACTTGTCACACCTGCCCACATTGCCCAATATACCCCATCTACAATAGTCCCACCTGCCCACACTAGTCAACATGCCCCATCTACACTAGTCCCACCAGCCCACACCGGCCAACATGCCCCATCTACACTAGTTCCACCTGGCCACACCGACCAACATGCCCCATCTACACTAGTCCCACCTGCCCACACTGACCAACATGCTCCATCTACACTAGTCCCACCTGCCCACACCGACCAACATGCCCCATCTACACCGTCTAACATGCCCCATCTACACTAGTCCCACCTGCCCACACCGGCCAACATGCCCCATCTACACCAGTCCCACCTGCCCACACCGACCAACATGCCCCATCTTCACTAGTCCCACATCGACCAACGTGCCCCATCTACACTAGTCCCACCCGCCCACATTGAACAACATGCCCCATCTACACTAGTCCCACCTCCCCACACCGACCAACTTGCCCCATGTACACTAGTCCCACCTGCCCACACCGGCCAACATGCCCCATCTACACTAGTCCCACCTGCCCACACCGACAAACCTGCCCCATCTACACTAGTCCCACCTGCCCACACCGACCAACATGCCCCATCTACACTAGTCCCACCTGCCCACACTGACCAACATGCCCCATCTACACCGGCCAACATGCCCCATCTACAATAGTCCCACCTGCCCACAACGACCAACATGCTCCATCTACTCTAGTCCCACCTGCCCACACCGACCAACATGCCCCATCTACACCGGCCAACATGCCCCATCTACAGTAGTCCCACCTGCCCACACCGACCAACATGCCCCATCTACACTAGTCCCACCTGCCCACACCGAACATCATGCCCCATCTACACTAGTCCCACCTGCCCACACCGACCAACATGCCCCATCTACTCTAGTCCCACCTGCCCACACCGGCCAACATGCCCCATCTACACTAGTCCCACCCGCCCACACCGACCAACATGCCCCATCTACACTAGTCCCACCCGCCCACACCGACCAACATGCCCCATCTACACTAGTCCTACCTCCCCACACCGACTAACATGCCCCATCTACACTAGTCCCACTCGCCCACACCGACCAACATGCCCCATCTACACTAGTCCCACCTGCCCACACCGACCAACATTCCACATCTACACCGTCCAACATGCCCCATCAACACTAGTCCCACCTGCCCACACCAACCAACATGCCCCATCTACACTAGTCCCACCTGCCCACGCCGGCAAACATGCCCCATCTACACTAGTCCCACCCACCCCCACCGACCAACATGCCCCATCTACACAAGTCCCACCTGCCCACACCGACTAACATGCCCCATCTACACTAGTCCCACCTGCCCACACCGACCAACATGCCCCATCTACACTAGTCCCACCTGCCCACACCGACCAACATGCCCCATCTACACAAGTCCCACCTGCCCACACCGACCAACATGCCCCATCTACACTAGTCCCACTCGCCCACACCGACCAACATGCCCCATTACACTAGTCCCACCTGCCAACATGCCCCATCTACACCGGCCAACATGCCCCATTTACACTAGTCTCACCTGCCCACACCGACTAACATGCCCCATCTACACTAGTCCCACCAGCCCACACCGGCCAACATGCCCCATCTACACTAATTCCAACTGCCCACACCGACTAACATTCCCCATCTACACTAGTCCCACCTGCCTCCACCGACCAACATGCCCCATCTACACTAATTCCAACTGCCCACACCGACTAACATGCCCCATCTACACTAGTCCCACCTGCCCACACCGACCAACATGCCCCATCTACACAAGTCCCACCTGCCCACACCGACCAACCTGCCCCATCTACACCAGTCCCACCTGCCCACACCGGCAAACATGCCGCATCTACACTAGTCCCATCCACCCCCACCGACCAACATGCCCCATCTACACAAGTCCCACCCGCCCACACCGACCAACATGCCCCATCTACACTAGTCCTACCTCCCCACACCGACTAACATGCCCCATCTACACTAGTCCCACTCGCCCACACCGACCAACATGCCCCATCTACACTAGTCCCACCTGCCCACACCGACCAACATTCCACATCTACACCGTCCAACATGCCCCATCAACACTAGTCCCACCTGCCCACACCGACCAACATGCCCCATCTACACTAGTCCCACCTGCCCACGCCGGCAAACATGCCCCATCTACACTAGTCCCACCCACCCCCACCGACCAACATGCCCCATCTACACAAGTCCCACCTGCCCACACCGACTAACATGCCCCATCTACACTAGTCCCACCTGCCCACACCGACCAACATGCCCCATCTACACTAGTCCCACCTGCCCACACCGACCAACATGCCCCATCTACACAAGTCCCACCTGCCCACACCGACCAACATGCCCCATCTACACTAGTCCCACTCGCCCACACCGACCAACATGCCCCATTACACTAGTCCCACCTGCCAACATGCCCCATCTACACCGGCCAACATGCCCCATTTACACCAGTCTCACCTGCCCACACCGACTAACATGCCCCATCTACACTAGTCCCACCAGCCCACACCGGCCAACATGCCCCATCTACACTAATTCCAACTGCCCACACCGACTAACATTCCCCATCTACACTAGTCCCACCTGCCTCCACCGACCAACATGCCCCATCTACACTAATTCCAACTGCCCACACCGACTAACATGCCCCATCTACACTAGTCCCACCTGCCCACACCGACCAACATGCCCCATCTACACAAGTCCCACCTGCCCACACCGACCAACCTGCCCCATCTACACCAGTCCCACCTGCCCACACCGGCAAACATGCCGCATCTACACTAGTCCCATCCACCCCCACCGACCAACATGCCCCATCTACACAAGTCCCACCTGCCCACACCGACTAACATGCCCCATCTACACTAGTCCCACCTGCCCACACCGACTAACATGCCCCATCTACACTAGTCCCACCTGCCCACACCGACCAACATGCCCCATCTACACTAGTTCCAACTGCCCACACCGACTAACATGCCCCATCTACACTAGTCCCACCTGCCCACACCGACCAACATGCCCCATCTACACTAGACCCACCTGCCCACACCGACCAACATGCCCCATCTACACTAGTTCCACCTGCCCACACCGACCAACATGCCCCATCTACACCGGCCAACATGTCCCATCTACAGTAGTCCCACCTGCCCACACTGACCAACATGCCCCATCTACACTAGTCCCACCTGCCCACACCGACCAACATGCCCCATCTACACTAGTCCCACCTGCCCACACCGAACATCATGCCCCATCTACACTAGTCCCACCTGCCCACACCGACCAACATGCCCCATCTACTCTAGTCCCACCTGCCCACACCGAACAACATGCCCCATCTACACTTGTCACACCTGCCCACACTGACCAATATACCCCATCTACAATAGTCCCACCTGCCCACACTAGTCAACATGCCCCATCTACAGTAGTCCCACCAGCCCACACCGGCCAACATGCCCCATCTACACTAGTTCCACCTGCCCACACTGACCAACATGCTCCATCTACACTAGTCCCACCTGCCCACACCGACCAACATGCCCCATCTACACCGTCTAACATGCCCCATCTACACTAGTCCCACCTGCCCACACCGGCCAACATGCCCCATCTGCACCAGTCCCATCTGCCCACACCGACCAACATGCCCCATCTTCACTAGTCCCACATCGACCAACGTGCCCCATTTACACTAGTCCCACCCGCCCACATTGAACAACATGCCCCATCTACACTAGTCCCACCTCCCCACACCGACCAACTTGCCCCATGTACACTAGTCCCACCTGCCCACACCGGCCAACATGCCCCATCTACACTAGTCCCACCTGCCCACACCGACCAACATGCCCCATCTACACTAGTCCCACCTGCCCACAACGACCAACATGCTCCATCTACACGAGTCCCACCTGCCCACACTGACCAACATGCCCCATCTACACTAGTCCCACCTGCCCACACCGACCAACATGCCCCATCTACACCGCCCAACATGCCCCATCTACAGTAGTCCCACCTGCCCACACCGACCAACATGCCCCATCTACACAAGTCCCACCTGCCCACACCGAACATCATGCCCCATCTACACTAGTCCCACCTGCCCACACCGACCAACATGCCCCATCTACTCTAGTCCCACCTGCCCACACCGAACAACATGCCCCATCTACACTTGTCACACCTGCCCACACTGACCAATATACCCCATCTACAATAGTCCCACCTGCCCACACTAGTCAACATGCCCCATCTACACTAGTCCCACCAGCCCACACCGACCAACTTGCCCCATGTACACTAGTCCCACCTGCCCACACCGGCCAACATGCCCCATCTACACTAGTCCCACCTGCCCACACCGACAAACCTGCCCCATCTACACTAGTCCCACCTGCCCACACCGACCAACATGCCCCATCTACACTAGTCCCACCTGCCCACACTGACCAACATGCCCCATCTACACCGGCCAACATGCCCCATCTACAATAGTCCCACCTGCCCACAACGACCAACATGCTCCATCTACTCTAGTCCCACCTGCCCACACCGACCAACATGCCCCATCTACACCGGCCAACATGCCCCATCTACAGTAGTCCCACCTGCCCACACCGACCAACATGCCCCATCTACACTAGTCCCACCTGCCCACACCGAACATCATGCCCCATCTACACTAGTCCCACCTGCCCACACCGACCAACATGCCCCATCTACTCTAGTCCCACCTGCCCACACCGGCCAACATGCCCCATCTACACTAGTCCCACCCGCCCACACCGACCAACATGCCCCATCTACACTAGTCCCACCCGCCCACACCGACCAACATGCCCCATCTACACTAGTCCTACCTCCCCACACCGACTAACATGCCCCATCTACACTAGTCCCACTCGCCCACACCGACCAACATGCCCCATCTACACTAGTCCCACCTGCCCACACCGACCAACATTCCACATCTACACCGTCCAACATGCCCCATCAACACTAGTCCCACCTGCCCACACCGACCAACATGCCCCATCTACACTAGTCCCACCTGCCCACGCCGGCAAACATGCCCCATCTACACTAGTCCCACCCACCCCCACCGACCAACATGCCCCATCTACACAAGTCCCACCTGCCCACACCGACTAACATGCCCCATCTACACTAGTCCCACCTGCCCACACCGACCAACATGCCCCATCTACACTAGTCCCACCTGCCCACACCGACCAACATGCCCCATCTACACAAGTCCCACCTGCCCACACCGACCAACATGCCCCATCTACACTAGTCCCACTCGCCCACACCGACCAACATGCCCCATTACACTAGTCCCACCTGCCAACATGCCCCATCTACACCGGCCAACATGCCCCATTTACACTAGTCTCACCTGCCCACACCGACTAACATGCCCCATCTACACTAGTCCCACCAGCCCACACCGGCCAACATGCCCCATCTACACTAATTCCAACTGCCCACACCGACTAACATTCCCCATCTACACTAGTCCCACCTGCCTCCACCGACCAACATGCCCCATCTACACTAATTCCAACTGCCCACACCGACTAACATGCCCCATCTACACTAGTCCCACCTGCCCACACCGACCAACATGCCCCATCTACACAAGTCCCACCTGCCCACACCGACCAACCTGCCCCATCTACACCAGTCCCACCCGCCCACACCGGCAAACATGCCGCATCTACACTAGTCCCATCCACCCCCACCGACCAACATGCCCCATCTACACAAGTCCCACCTGCCCACACCGACTAACATGCCCCATCTACACTAGTCCCACCTGCCCACACCGACTAACATGCCCCATCTACACTAGTCCCACCTGCCCACACCGACCAACATGCCCCATCTACACTAGTTCCAACTGCCCACACCGACTAACATGCCCCATCTACACTAGTCCCACCTGCCCACACCGACCAACATGCCCCATCTACACTAGACCCACCTGCCCACACCGACCAACATGCCCCATCTACACTAGTTCCACCTGCCCACACCGACCAACATGCCCCATCTACACCGGCCAACATGTCCCATCTACAGTAGTCCCACCTGCCCACACTGACCAACATGCCCCATCTACACTAGTCCCACCTGCCCACACCGACCAACATGCCCCATCTACACTAGTCCCACCTGCCCACACCGAACATCATGCCCCATCTACACTAGTCCCACTTGCCCACACCGACCAACATGCCCCATCTACTCTAGTCCCACCTGCCCACACCGAACAACATGCCCCATCTACACTTGTCACACCTGCCCACACTGACCAATATACCCCATCTACAATAGTCCCACCTGCCCACACTAGTCAACATGCCCCATCTACAGTAGTCCCACCAGCCCACACCGGCCAACATGCCCCATCTACACTAGTTCCACCTGCCCACACTGACCAACATGCTCCATCTACACTAGTCCCACCTGCCCACACCGACCAACATGCCCCATCTACACCGTCTAACATGCCCCATCTACACTAGTCCCACCTGCCCACACCGGCCAACATGCCCCATCTGCACCAGTCCCATCTGCCCACACCGACCAACATGCCCCATCTTCACTAGTCCCACATCGACCAACGTGCCCCATTTACACTAGTCCCACCCGCCCACATTGAACAACATGCCCTATCTACACTAGTCCCACCTCCCCACACCGACCAACTTGCCCCATGTACACTAGTCCCACCTGCCCACACCGGCCAACATGCCCCATCTACACTAGTCCCACCTGCCCACACCGACCAACATGCCCCATCTACACTAGTCCCACCTGCCCACAACGACCAACATGCTCCATCTACACGAGTCCCACCTGCCCACACTGACCAACATGCCCCATCTACACTAGTCCCACCTGCCCACACCGACCAACATGCCCCATCTACACTAGTCCCACCTGCCCACACCGACCAACATGCCCCATCTACACCGCCCAACATGCCCCATCTACAGTAGTCCCACCTGCCCACACCGACCAACATGCCCCATCTACACTAGTCCCACCTGCCCACACCGAACATCATGCCCCATCTACACTAGTCCCACCTGCCCACACCGACCAACATGCCCCATCTACTCTAGTCCCACCTGCCCACACCGAACAACATGCCCCATCTACACTTGTCACACCTGCCCACACTGACCAATATACCCCATCTACAATAGTCCCACCTGCCCACACTAGTCAACATGCCCCATCTACACTAGTCCCACCAGCCCACACCGGCCAACATGCCCCATCTACACTAGTTCCACCTGGCCACACCGACCAACATGCCCCATCTACACTAGTCCCACCTGCCCACACTGACCAACATGCTCCATCTACACTAGTCCCACCTGCCAACACCGACCAACATGCCCCATCTACACCATCTAACATGCCCCATCTACACTAGTCCCACCTGCCCACACCGGCCAACATGCCCCATCTACACCAGTCCCACCTGCCCACACCGACCAACATGCCCCATCTTCACTAGTCCCACATCGACCAACGTGCCCCATCTACACTAGTCCCACCCGCCCACATTGAACAACATGCCCATCTACACTAGTCCCACCTCCCCACACCGACCAACTTGCCCCATGTACACTAGTCCCACCTGCCCACACCGGCCAACAAGCCCCAACTACACTAGTCCCACCTGCCCACTCCGACAAACATGCCCCATCTACACTAGTCCCACCTGCCCACACCGACCAACATGCCCCATCTACACTAGTCCCACCTGCCCACACCGACAAACATGCCCCATCTACACTAGTCCCACCTGCCCACACCGACCAACATGCCCCATCTACACTAGTCCCACCTGCCCACACTGACCAACATGCCCCATCTACACCGGCCAACATGCCCCATCTACACTAGTCCCACCTGCCCACACCGACAAACATGCCCCATCTACACTAGTCCCACCTCCCCACACCGACCAACTTGCCCCATGTACACTAGTCCCACCTGCCCACACCGGCCAACATGCCCCATCTCCACTAGTCCCACCTGCCCACACCGACAAACATGCCCCATCTACACTAGTCCCACCTGCCCACAACGACCAACATGCTCCATCTACACTAGTCCCACCTGCCCACACCGTCCAACATGCCCCATCTGCACTAGTCCCACCTGCCCACACCGACCAACATGCCCCATCTACTCTAGTCCCACCTGCCCACACCGGCCAACATGCCCCATCTACAGTAGTCCCACCTGCCCACACCGACCAACATGCCCCATCTACACTAGTCCCACCTGCCCACACCGAACATCATGCCCCATCTACACTAGTCCCACCTGCCCACACCGACCAACATGCCCCATCTACACTAGTCCCACCCGCCCACACCGACCAACATGCCCCATCTACACTAGTCCCACCCGCCCACACCGACCAACATGCCCCATCTACACTAGTCCTACCTCCCCACACCGACTAACATGCCCCATCTACACTAGTCCCACTCGCCCACACCGACCAACATGCCCCATCTACACTAGTCCCACCTGCCCACACCGACCAACATTCCACATCTACACCGTCCAACATGCCCCATCTACACTAGTCCCACCTGCCCACACCGACCAACATGCCCCATCTACACTAGTCCCACTCGCCCACACCGACCAACATGTCCCATTACACTAGTCCCACCTGCCAACATGCCCCATCTACACCGGCCAACATGCCCCATCTACACTAGTCTCACCTGCCCACACCGACTAACATGCCCCATCTACACTAGTCCCACCAGCCCACACCGGCCAACATGCCCCATCTACACTAATTCCAACTGCCCTCACCGACTAACATGCCCCATCTACACTAGTCCCACCTGCCCACACCGACCAACATGCCCCATCTACACCGGCCAACATGCCCCATCTACACTAGTCCCACCTGCCCACACCGACCAACATGCCCCATCTACACAAGTCCCACCTGCCCACACCGACCAACCTGCCCCATCTACACCAGTCCCACCAGCCCACACCGGCAAACATGCCGCATCTACACTAGTCCCATCCACCCGCACCGACCAACATGCCCCATCTACACTAGTCCCACCTGCCCACACCGACCAACATGCCCCATCTACACTAGTTCCAACTGCCCACACCGACTAACATGCCCCATCTACACTAGTCCCACCTGCCCACACCGACCAACATGCCCCATCTACACTAGTCCCACATGCCCACACCGACCAACATGCCACATCTACACTAGTCCCACCTGCCCACACCGACCAACATGCCCCATCTACACTAGTCCCACATGCCCACACCGACCAACATGCCCCATCTACACCGGCCAACATGCCCCATCTACAGTAGTCCCACCTGCCCACACCGACCAACATGCCCCATCTACACTAGTCCCACTTGCCCACACCGAACAACATCCCCCATCTACACTAGTCCCACCTGCCCACACCGTCCAACATGCCCCATCTACACTAGTCCCACCTGCCCACACCGACCAACATGCCCCATCTACACTAGTCCCACCGGCCCACACCGGCCAACATGCCCCATCTACACTAGTCCCACCCGCCCACACCGACCAACATGCCCCATCTACACTAGTCCCACCCGCCCACACCGACCAACATGCCCCATCTACACTAGTCCTACCTCCCCACACCGACTAACATGCCCCATCTACACTAGTCCCACTCGCCCACACCGACCAACATGCCCCATCTACACTAGTCCCACCTGCCCACACCGACCAACATGCCCCATATACACTAGTCCCACCTGCCCACACCTGCCAACATGCCCCATCTACACCGGCCAACATGCCCCATCTACACTAGTCCCACCTGCCCACACCGACTAACATGCCCCATCTACACTAGTCCCACCAGCCCACACCGGCAAACATGCCCCATCTACACTAATTCCAACTGCCCACACCGACTAACATGCCCCATCTACACTAGTCCCACCTGCCCACACCGACTAACATGCCCCATCTACACTAGTCCCACCTGCCCACACCGACCAACATGCCCCATCTACACTAGTCCCACCTGCCCACACCGACCAACATGCCCCATCTACACCGGCCAACATGCCCCATCTACAGTAGTCCCACCTGCCCACACCGACCAACATGCCCCATCTACACTAGTCCCACCTGCCCACACCGAACATCATGCCCCATCTACACTAGTCCCACCTGCCCACACCGACCAACATGCCCCATCTACACTAGTCCCACACGCCCACACCGACCAACATGCCCCATCTACACTAGTCCCACCCGCCCACACCGACCAACATGCCCCATCTACACTAGTCCTACCTCCCCACACCGACTAACATGCACCATCTACACTAGTCCCACTCGCCCACACCGACCAAAATGCCCCATCTACACTAGTCCCACCTGCCCACACCGACCAAAATTCCACATCTACACCGTCCAACATGCCCCATCTACACTAGTCCCACCTGCCCACACCGACCAACATGCCCCATCTACACTAGTCCCACTCGCCCACACCGACCAACATGTCCCATTACACTAGTCCCACCTGCCAACATGCCCCATCTACACCGGCCAACATGCCCCATCTACACTAGTCTCACCTGCCCACACCGACTAACATGCCCCATCTACACTAGTCCCACCAGCCCACACCGGCCAACATGCCCCATCTACACTAATTCCAACTGCCCACACCGACTAACATGCCCCATCTACACTAGTCCCACCTGCCCACACCGACCAACATGCCCCATCTACACCGGCCAACATGCCCCATCTACACTAGTCCCACCTGCCCACACCGACCAACATGCCCCATCTACACAAGTCCCACCTGCCCACACCGACCAACCTGCCCCATCTACACCAGTCCCACCTGCCCACACCGGCAAACATGCCGCATCTACACTAGTCCCATCCACCCGCACCGACCAACATGCCCCATCTACACTAGTCCCACCTGCCCACACCGACCAACATGCCCCATCTACACTAGTTCCAACTGCCCACACCGACTAACATGCCCCATCTACACTAGTCCCACCTGCCCACACCGACCAACATGCCCCATCTACTCTAGTCCCACATGCCCACACCGACCAACATGCCACATCTACACTAGTCCCACCTGCCCACACCGACCAACATGCCCCATCTACACTAGTCCCACATGCCCACACCGACCAACATGCCCCATCAACACCGGCCAACATGCCCCATCTACAGTAGTCCCACCTGCCCACACCGACCAACATGCCCCATCTACAATAGTCCCACTTGCCCACACCGAACAACATCCCCCATCTACACTAGTCCCACCTGCCCACACCGTCCAACATGCCCCATCTACACTAGTCCCACCTGCCCACACCGACCAACATGCCCCATCTACACTAGTCCCACCGGCCCACACCGGCCAACATGCCCCATCTACACTAGTCCCACCCGCCCACACCGACCAACATGCCCCATCTACACTAGTCCCACCCGCCCACACCGACCAACATGCCCCATCTACACTAGTCCTACCTCCCCACACCGACTAACATGCCCCATCTACACTAGTCCCACTCGCCCACACTGACCAACATGCCCCATATACACTAGTCCCACCTGCCCACACCTGCCAACATGCCCCATCTACACCGCCCAACATGCCCCATCTACACTAGTCCCACCTGCCCACACCGACTAACATGCCCCATCTACACTAGTCCCACCAGCCCACACCGGCAAACATGCCCCATCTACACTAATTCCAACTGCCCACACCGACTAACATGCCCCATCTACACTAGTCCCACCTGCCCACACCGACCAACATGCCCCATCTACACTAGTCCCACCTGCCCACACCGACCAACATTCCACATCTACACCGTCCAACATGCCCCATCTACACTAGTCCCACCTGCCCACACCGACCAACATGCCCCATCTACACCGGCCAACATGCCCCATCTACAGTAGTCCCACCTGCCGACACCGACCAACATGCCCCATCTACACTAGTCCCACCTGCCCACACCGACCAACATGCCCCATCTACACTAGTCCCACTCGCCCACACCGACCAACATGCCCCATTACACTAGTCCCACCTGCCAACATGCCCCATCTAAACCGGCCAACATGCCCCATCTACACTAGTCTCACCTGCCCACACCGACTAACATGCCCCATCTACACTAGTCCCACCAGCCCACACCGGCCAACATGCCCCATCTACACTAATTCCAACTGCCCACACCGACTAACATGCCCCATCTACACTAGTCCCACCTGCCTCCACCGACCAACATGCCCCATCTACACTAATTCCAACTGCCCACACCGACTAACATGCCCCATCTACACTAGTCCCACCTGCCCACACCGACCAACCTGCCCCATCTACACCAGTCCCACCTGCCCACACCGACCAACATGCCACATCTACACTAGTTCCACCTGCCCACACCGACCAACACGCCCCATCTACACTAGTCCCACATGCCCACACCGGCCAACATGCCCCATCTACACTAGTCCCACCCGCCCACACCGACCAACATGCCCCATCTACACCGGCCAACAGGCCCCATCTGCAGTAGTCCCACCTGCCCACACCGACCAACATGCCCCATCTACACTAGTCCCACCGGCCCACACCGGCCAACATGCCCCATCTACACTAGTCCCACCTGCCCACACCGACCAACATGCCCCATCTACACTAGTCCTACCTCCCCACACCGACTAACATGCCCCATCTACACTAGTCCCACTCGCCCACACCGACCAACATGCCCCATATACACTAGTCCCACCTGCCCACACCTGCCAACATGCCCCATCTACACCGGCCAACATGCCCCATCTACACTAGTCCCACCTGCCCACAACGACTAACATGCCCCATCTACACTAGTCCCACCAGCCCACACCGGCCAACATGCCCCATCTACACTAATTCCAACTGCCCACACCGACTAACATGCCCAATCTACACTAGTCCCACCTGCCCACACCGACCAACATGCCCCATCTACACTAGTCCCACCTGCCCACACCGACCAACATGCCCCAGCTACACTAGTCCCACCTGCCCACACCGTCCAACATGCCCCATCTACACTAGTCCCACCTGCCCACACCGACCAACATTCCACATCTACACCGTCCAACATGCCCCATCTCCACTAGTTCCACCTGCCCACACCGACCAACATGCCCCATCTACACTAGTCCCACCCGCCCACACCGACCAACATGCCCCATCTACACTAGTCCTACCTCCCCACACCGACTAACATGCCCCATCTACACTAGTCACACTCGCCCACACCGACCAACATGCCCCATCTACACTAGTCCCACCTGCCCACACCTGCCAACATGCCCCATCTACACCGGCCAACATGCCCCATCTACACTAGTCCCACCTGCCCACACCGACTAACATGCCCCATCTACACTAGTCCCACCAGCCCACACCGGCCAACATGCCCCATCTACACTAATTCCAACTGCCCACACCGACTAACATGCCCAATCTACACTAGTCCCACCTGCCCACACCGACCAACATGCCCCATCTACACTAGTCCCACCTGCCCACACCGACCAACATGCCCCAGCTACACTAGTCCCACCTGCCCACACCGACCAACATGCCCCATCTACACGTCCCACCTGCCCACACCGACCAACATTCCACATCTACACCGTCCAACATGCCCCATCTACACTAGTCCCACCTGCCCACACCGACCAACATGCCCCATCTACACTAGTTCCACCTGCCCACACCGACCAACATGCCACATCTACACTAGTCCCACCTGCCCACACCGAGCAACATGCCCCATCTATACCGTCCAACATGCCCCATCTACACTAGTCCCACCTGCCCACACCGACCAACATGCCCCACTTACACTAGTCCCACCTGCCCACACCGACTAACATGCCCCATCTACACTAGTCCCACCAGCCCACACCGGCCAACATGCCCCATCTACACTAGTTCCAACTGCCCACACCGACTAACATGCCCCATCTACACTAGTCCCACCTGCCCACACCGACCAACATGCCCCATCTACACTAGTCCCACCTGCCCACACTGACCAACATGCCCCATCTACACTAGTCCCACCTGCCCACACCGGCCAACATGCCCCATCTTCAGTAGTCCCACCTGCCCACACCGACCAACATGCCCCATCTACACTAGTCCCACCTGCCACACCGACCAACATGCCCCATCTACACTAATCCCACCTGCCCACACCGACCAACATGCCCCATCTACACCGTCCAACATGCCCCATCTACACTAGTCCCATCTGTCCACACCGGCCAACATGCCCCATCTACACTAGTCCCACCTGCCCACACCTGCCACCATGCCCCATCTACACCGCCAACATGTCCCATCTACACTAGTCCCACCAACATGCCCCGTCTACACTAGTCCCACCTGACCACATCTGCCACCATGCCCCATCTACACCGGCCAACATGCCCCATCTACACTAGTCCCACCTGCCCACACCGACCAACATGCCCCATCTACACTAGTCCCACCTGCCCACACTGACCAACATGCCCCATCTACACTAGTCCCACAAGCCCACACCGACCAACA
The DNA here is from genome assembly GCF_053455715.1 of Rhinoraja longicauda. NCBI lineage: Eukaryota > Metazoa > Chordata > Chondrichthyes > Rajiformes > Arhynchobatidae > Rhinoraja > Rhinoraja longicauda. The sequence goes on along the minus strand of NW_027602706.1, from coordinate 4,919 downwards.
CGCCCCATCTACACCGGCCAACATGCCCCATCTACAGTAGTCCCACCTGCCCACACCGACCAACATGCCCCGTCTACACTAGTCCCACCTGCCCACACCGAACAACATGCCCCATCCTACACTAGTCCCACCTGCCCACACCGACCAACATGCCCCATCTACACTAGTCCCACCTGCCCACACCGACCAACATGCCCCATCTACACTAGTCCCACCTGCCCACACCTGCCAACATGCCCCATCTACACCGGCCAACATGCCCCATCTACACTAGTCCCCACCTGCCCACACCGACCAACATGCCCCATCTACACTAGTCCCACCTGCCCACACCGGCCAACATTCCCCATCTACACTAGTCCCATACGACCAACATGCCCCATCTACACTAGTCCCACCTGCCCACACCGGCCAACATGCCCCATCTACACTAGTCCCACCTGCCCACACCTGCCAACATGCCCCATCTACACTAGTCCCACCTGCCCACACCTGCCAACATGCCTAAGCTACACTAGTCCCACCTGCCCACACCGGCCAACATGCCCCATCTACACTAGACCCACCTGCCCACATCTGCCAACATGCCCCTTCTACACTAGTCCCACCTTCCCACACCTGCAAACATGCCCCATCTACACTAGTCCCACCTGCCCACACCGACCAACATGCCCCATCTACACTAGTCCCACTTGCCCACACCGACGAACATGTCCCATCTACACTAGTCCCACTTGCCCACACCGACCAACATGCCCCATCTACACTAGTCCCACCTGCCCTCACCGACCAACATGCCTCATCTACACTAGTCCCACCTGCCCACACCGACCAACATGCCCCGTCTACACTAGTCCCACCTGCCCACACCGACCAACATGCCCCATCTACACTAGTCCCACCTGCCCACACCGACCAACATGCCTCATCTACACTACTCACACCTGCCACCATGCCTCATCTACACAGGCCAACATGCCCCATCTACACTAGTCCCACCTGCCCACACCGACCAACATGCCCCATCTACACTAGTCCCACCTGCCCTCACCGACCAACATGCCCCATCTACACCGTCCAACATGCCCCATCTACACTAGTCCCACCTGTCCACACCGGCCAACATGCCCCATCTACACTAGTCCCACCTGCCCACACCGACCAACATGCCCCATCTACACCGTCCAACATGCCCCATCTACACTAATCCCACCTGCCCACACCGACCAACATGCCCCATCTACACCAGTCCCACCTGCCCACACCGACCACCATGCCCCATCTACACTAGTCACACCTGCCCACACCGACCAACATGCCCCATCTACACTAGCCCCACCTGCCCACACCGACCAACATGCCCCATCTACACTAGTCCCACCTGCCCACACCGACCAACATGCCCCATCTACACCGTCCAACATGCCCCATCTACACTAGTCCCACCTGTCCACACCGGCCAACATGCCCCATCTACACTAGTCCCACCTGCCCACACCGACCAACATGCCCCATCTACACTAGTCCCACATGCCCACACCGACCAACATGCCCCATCTACACCGTCCAACATGCCCCATCTACACTAGTCCCACCTGCCCTCGTTTGGCCCATATTCCTCCAAACCTGTCCTATCCATGTACCTGTCCAACTGTTTCTTAAATGTTGGGTCAGTCCCAGCCTCAACTACCTCCTCTGGCAGCTCGTTCCATTCACCCACCACGCTTGTGTGTGGAAAAGGTACCGCTCAGATTCCTAATAAATCGTTCCCCCTTCACCTTGAACCTGTGTCCTCTGGTCCTCGATTCCCCTACACTGGGCAAGAGACTCTGTGCATCTACCCGGTCTATTCCTCTCGTGATGTTGTACCCCTCTGTAAGATCACCACTCATCCTCCTGCGCTCCATGGAATAGATACCCAGCCTGCTCAACCTCTCCCTGTAGCTCACACCCTCTAGTCCTGGCAACATCCTCGTCAATCTCTCAACCCTTTCCAGCTCCACGACATCTGTCATGGAAAGGTGGAGCTCGGTGGGCCAGGCAGCGAGTGGAGGGGTGATGTTTGTGGTGGAGACCCCTCTCCAGCTCTGTACCTCACTACACTGTAGGTGTCCAGCAACCCCACAAAGGTGTTGGGCAAGGGAGCGACGTAGGGGATAAAGGTGGGCAACTCAGACATGGTGACCTGTTCATGTGTGTGTGTCCCCACCCCCCACCAACCCCCCCCACCACACACACACACACCCCTCACCCCCCCCCCCCACACACACACACACACCCCCAACCCGCCCCCCCCCACACACACACACACACACACACACCCCTCACACCCCCCCACACACACACACACACCCCCCACACACACACACACCCCTCACACCACCCCCCACACACACACACACACCCCCAACCCCCCCCCCAAACACACAAAAACACCCCCCCCCTCACCCCCCCCCACACACACACACACACCCTTCACCCCCCCCCCCCCACACACACACACACCCCTCACCCCCCCCCCACACACACACACACACACACCCCCCACACACACACACACCCCTCACACCACCCCCCACACACACACACACCCCCCTCACCCCCCCCACACACACACCCCTCACACCTCCCCACACACACACACACACACACACACACACCCCACACACACACACACACACCCCTCACACCCCCCCCCACACACACACCCCCCACACACACACACACACACCCCTCACACACACACACCCCCCCCTCACCCCCCCCCACACACACACACACACCCCCCTCACCCCCCCTCACCCCCCCCCCCCCACACACACACACACACACACACACACACACCCCTCACCCCCCCCCCACACACACACACCCCTCACCCCCCCCACACACACACACACACACCCCTCACCCCCCCCACACACACACACCCCCCTCACCCCCCCCCTCACCCCCCCCCCACACACACACACCCCTCACCCCCCCCCCACACACACACACCCCTCACACACACACACCCCTCACACCCCCCCACACACACACACACCCCCCACACACACACACACCCCTCACACCACCCCCCCCACACACACACACACACCCCCCTCACCCCCCCCCCCACACACACACCCCCCTCACCCCCCCCCCACACACACACACACACCCCTCACACACACACACACACCCCTCACACCCTCCCACACCCCCCTCACCCCCCCCCCACACACACCCCCCCCCACACACACACACCCCGCTCACACCCCCCCCACATACCCCCCCCACACACAAACACACACACCCCCCTCACACACACACACACCACACACACACACACACACACACCCCACACACACCCCACACACACACCCACACCCCCCACACACCCCCACCCACCCACACACCCCACACCCCCCACCCACACACACACCCCACACACTCCCCCCTTACTCACACACTACCCCCCATTACTCACACTCCCCCCCTTACTCACGCACCCCCCCTTACACTCACACTCCCCCCTTACTCACACAACCCCCCTCGCACACTCCCCCCTTACTCACATACTCCCCCTCACACACTCCCCCCCTTACTCACACTCATCCCCCTTATTCACACACTCCCCCCCTTACTCACACACTCCCCCCTCACTCACTCACTCTCTGAGTGGGGGCTGGACGTTGTCCAGAGTTGGAGCTCGTTGTTTGGGATTAGGGCTAGCACGGCCCTGACTAGTGTTGGGCCGAGCGGTCTGTGCTCTGGGTTCACCCCCAGAAGTGATGGGTTCAGGGTCACCCGAACTAATGATGTCTGTGTCCCCCCCTCCGACTCCACACTGACCTGTGTGTCTCTCTCTCTCTCCCCTCCCTCTCTCTCTTTCTCTCTCTCTCTCCCCCCTCTCTCTCTCTCTCTCCCCACCCCCCTCTCTCTCTCTCTCTCTCTCTCTCTCTCTGACGGGGGTGTGAGTGAGGGGGTGAGTGTGGGAGGAGATACAGGGGGAGACACAGGGGATCATGGCTGACCATCCACATCAGTACCCCGTCCCTGCCTTCTCCCCGTACCCCTTGATCCCACTGGCCCCGAGAGCTCTATCTAACTCTCTCTACAACCCATCGTCCACTGCCCGTCTGTGGCAGAGAATCCCACACATTCACAACTCTCTGGGTGCAAACGTTCCCTCTCACCTCCGTTTTAAACGCCCCCCCCCCTTTATTCTCAGACTGTGGCCCCTGGTTGTGGACCCCCCCAACATTGGGGACATGTCTCTTGTATCTAACTTGTGCGCTCTCTCTCTTTTTTTTTCTTCTTTTTTTTTTCTTTCTTTTTTTTTCTTTCTTTCAATGACTTTATTCAGCAAAAACACATGATACATCCCATCAAAACCACAACCATAGGTTACAAAACATCAGGTAATCATTATAATACAACGTTGCCTTCATTATTTACAATGCTCTCGACCCCCCGCGGTGACCAGCGTTCACGGAAGGCCTCCAGCGTCCCCATGGACACCGCGTGTTCCCTCTCTAGGGTCACGTGCGCACGGACGTAGGCCCGGAAGAGGGGGAGGCAGCCCACTCTGGCAAGACCATCGACCGCCCGCTGCCTGGACCCACGAATGGCCATCTTGGCCAGGCCCAGGAGCAAACCGACAGGGAAATCCCACCCTCCTGACCGGCCCTCCCCACTCCCAGCCCCGAGCCCAAACACCAGGATCGTGGGACTGAAATGCAGCCAAAACTTGAGGAGCAACCCCTTCAGATACTCATACAGAGGCAGCAACCTCACACACTCCATGTACATGTGGACCCCACACACTCCATGTACATGTGGACCCCACACACTCCATGTACACGTGGACCCCACATACTCCATGTACACGTGGAACACGGACTCTTCCTCGCCGCAGAAAATACAGGCGGCCG
>NW_027602705.1:0-29686 GCF_053455715.1 Rhinoraja longicauda | reverse complement strand
GCACCGCAGCGCCCCCCTGAAAAAGGGGGGGGCAGCGCTTTAAAACTCTGTAACTTAAAAAACCCGCGACCAAATTAAATGAAAATATCACGGCCGAGCGAGCGCGAGATTGGCGATTGAGGCGGTGCGAAAACCGTCGTGCTACGGTCCGCCGTTTTGCTGCAATCGCTGTTACGTATAAATATACGATATATTCAGGTCAAACCCAAAAAATATATATATATATATTCACAAGATCTGAGTTTTAGTATTATACTAGAAAAGAGGGCCCGTTGGGCCCGTCCCCACACCCCCCATTCTCTCCTCCCCCAGCCCCACTCTTACTCTCCAAGTGTGCCCGTTGGGCCCGTCCTCCTGATCTGTGTATGTCAAGTGACCACTATAGCCTTCTTTTTTTTTTTTTTCCTAATCAGATGTGCAGCACTTTGGTCAACGTGGGTTGTTTTTAAATGTGCTATACAAATAAAACTGACTTGACTTGACTTGACTTGACTTGCAATAACAAAAAAGACTACTTGGAAGCTTTTCGAAACAATGTAGCCGTCACAAGCTGAAAACTAAATCCTTTTCTGGAAACTTTCGAAACAAATGTAGCCGTCACAAGCCACAAGCTGAAAACTAAATCTGCACCGCAGCGCCCCCCTGAAAAAGGGGGGGGGCAGCGCTTTAAAACCTCTGTAACTTAAAAAACACGCGACCAAATTAAATGAAAATATCACGGCCGAGCGAGCGCGAGATTGGCGATTGAGGCGGTGCGAAAACCGTCGTGCTACGGTCTGCCGTTTTGCTGCAATCGCTGTTACGTATAAATATACGGTATATTCAGGTCAAACCCAAAAAATATATATAAACAAGATCTGAGTTTTAATAGTATACTAGAACAAGTGTGCCCGTTCAAAGCGGGCCCGTTGGGCCCGTCCCCACACCCCCCATTCTCTCCTCCCCCAGCCCCAATCTTACTCTCCAAGTGTGCCCGTTGGGCCCGTCCTCCTGATCTGTGTCTGTCAAGTGACCACTATAACTGTCTTTTTTTTTTTCTTCCTAATCAGATGTACAGCACTTTGGTCAACGTGGGTTGTTTTTAAATGTGCTATACAAATAAAACTGACTTGACTTGACTTGACATGACTTGCAATAACAAAAAAGACTACTTGGAAACTTTTCGAAACAATGTAGCCGTCACAAGCTGAAAACTAAATCCTTTTCTGGAAACTTTTCGAAACAAATGTAGCCGTCACAAGCCACAAGCTGAAAACTAAATCTGCACCGCAGCGCCCCCCTGAAAAAGGGGGGGGGGCAGCGCTTTAAAACCTCTGTAACTTAAAAAGCACGCGACCAAATTAAATGAAAATATCACGGCCGAGCGAGCACGAGATTGGCGATTGAGGCGGTGCGAAAACCGTCGTGCTACGGTCCGCCGTTTTGCTGCAATCGCTGTTACGTATAAATATACGATATATTCAGGTCAAACCCAAAAAATATATATATATATATTCACAAGATCTGAGTTTTAGTATTATATAGATAGATAGATAGACTAGAACAAGTGTGCCCGTTCAAAGCGGGCCCGTTGGGCCCGTCCCCACACCCCCCATTCTCTCCTCCCCCAGCCCCACTCTTACTCTCCAAGTGTGCCCGTTGGGCCCGTCCTCCTGATCTGTGTATGTCAAGTGACCACTATAACCTTCTTTTTTTTTTTTTTTCCTAATCAGATGTGCAGCACTTTGGTCAACATGGGTTGTTTTTAAATGTGCTATACAAATATAATTGACTTGACTTGACTTGCAATAACAAAACAATCAGTGCTTTTCTGGAAGCTTTTCGAAACAATGTAGCCGTCACAAGCTGAAAACTAAATCCTTTTATGGAAACTTTTCGAAACAAATGTAGCCATCACAAGCCACAAGCTGAAAACTAAATCTGCACCGCAGCGCCCCCCTGAAAAAGGGGGGGGGGCAGCGCTTTAAAACCTCTGTAACTTAAAAAACACGCGACCAAATTAAATGAAAATATCACGGCCGAGCGAGCGCGAGATTGGCGATTGAGGCGGTGCGAAAACCGTCGTGCTACGGTCCGCCGTTTTGCTGCAATCGCTGTTACGTATAAATATACGATATATTCAGGTCAAACCCCAAAAAAAAATATATATATATTCACAAGATCTGAGTTTTAGTATTATATAGACTAGAACAAGTGTGCCCGTTCAAAGCGGGCCCGTTGGGCCCGTCCCCACACCCCCCATTGTCTCCTCCCCCAGCCCCACTCTTACTCTCCAAGTGTGCCCGTTGGGCCCGTCCTCCTGATCTGTGTATGTCAAGTGACCACTATAACCTTCTTTTTTTTTTTTTTTTTCCTAATCAGATGTGCAGCACTTTGGTCAACATGGGTTGTTTTTAAATGTGCTATACAAATATAATTGACTTGACTTGACTTGACTTGACTTGCAATAACAAAACAATCAGTGCTTTTCTGGAAGCTTTTCGAAACAATGTAGCCGTCACAAGCTGAAAACTAAATCCTTTTATGGAAACTTTTCGAAACAAATGTAGCCGTCACAAGCCACAAGCTGAAAACTAAATCTGCACCGCAGCGCCCCCTGAAAAAGGGGGGGGGCAGCGCTTTAAAACCTCTGTAACTTAAAAAAACCCGCGACCAAATTAAATGAAAATATCACGGCCGAGCGAGCGCGAGATTGGCGATTGAGGCGGTGCGAAAACCGTCGTGCTACGGTCCGCCGTTTTGCTGCAATCGCTGTTACGTATAAATATACGATATATTCAGGTCAAACCCAAAAAATATATATATATATATTCACAAGATCTGAGTTTTAGTATTATACTAGAAAAGAGGGCCCGTTGGGCCCGTCCCCACACCCCCCATTCTCTCCTCCCCCAGCCCCACTCTTACTCTCCAAGTGTGCCCGTTGGGCCCGTCCTCCTGATCTGTGTATGTCAAGTGACCACTATAGCCTTCTTTTTTTTTTTTTCCTAATCAGATGTGCAGCACTTTGGTCAACGTGGGTTGTTTTTAAATGTGCTATACAAATAAAACTGACTTGACTTGACTTGACTTGACTTGCAATAACAAAAAAGACTACTTGGAGCTTTTCGAAACAATGTAGCCGTCACAAGCTGAAAACTAAATCCTTTTCTGGAAACTTTCGAAACAAATGTAGCCGTCACAAGCCACAAGCTGAAAACTAAATCTGCACCGCAGCGCCCCCCTGAAAAAGGGGGGGGGGGCAGCGCTTTAAAACCTCTGTAACTTAAAAAACACGCGACCAAATTAAATGAAAATATCACGGCCGAGCGAGCGCGAGATTGGCGATTGAGGCGGTGCGAAAACCGTCGTGCTACGGTCTGCCGTTTTGCTGCAATCGCTGTTACGTATAAATATACGGTATATTCAGGTCAAACCCAAAAAATATATATAAACAAGATCTGAGTTTTAATAGTATACTAGAACAAGTGTGCCCGTTCAAAGCGGGCCCGTTGGGCCCGTCCCCACACCCCCCATTCTCTCCTCCCCCAGCCCCAATCTTACTCTCCAAGTGTGCCCGTTGGGCCCGTCCTCCTGATCTGTGTCTGTCAAGTGACCACTATAACTGTCTTTTTTTTTTTTCTTCCTAATCAGATGTACAGCACTTTGGTCAACGTGGGTTGTTTTTAAATGTGCTATACAAATAAAACTGACTTGACTTGACTTGACATGACTTGCAATAACAAAAAAGACTACTTGGAAACTTTTCGAAACAATGTAGCCGTCACAAGCTGAAAACTAAATCCTTTTCTGGAAACTTTTCGAAACAAATGTAGCCGTCACAAGCCACAAGCTGAAAACTAAATCTGCACCGCAGCGCCCCCCTGAAAAAGGGGGGGGGGGCAGCGCTTTAAAACCTCTGTAACTTAAAAAGCACGCGACCAAATTAAATGAAAATATCACGGCCGAGCGAGCACGAGATTGGCGATTGAGGCGGTGCGAAAACCGTCGTGCTACGGTCCGCCGTTTTGCTGCAATCGCTGTTACGTATAAATATACGATATATTCAGGTCAAACCCAAAAAATATATATATATATATTCACAAGATCTGAGTTTTAGTATTATATAGATAGATAGATAGACTAGAACAAGTGTGCCCGTTCAAAGCGGGCCCGTTGGGCCCGTCCCCACACCCCCCATTCTCTCCTCCCCCAGCCCCACTCTTACTCTCCAAGTGTGCCCGTTGGGCCCGTCCTCCTGATCTGTGTATGTCAAGTGACCACTATAACCTTCTTTTTTTTTTTTTTTCCTAATCAGATGTGCAGCACTTTGGTCAACATGGGTTGTTTTTAAATGTGCTATACAAATATAATTGACTTGACTTGACTTGACTTGACTTGCAATAACAAAACAATCAGTGCTTTTCTGGAAGCTTTTCGAAACAATGTAGACAGATGTACAGCACTTTGGTCAACGTGGGTTGTTTTTAAATGTGCTATACAAATAAAACTGACTTGACTTGACTTGACTTGACTTGCAATAACAAAAAAGACTACTTGGAAACTTTTCGAAACAATGTAGCCGTCACAAGCTGAAAACTAAATCCTTTTCTGGAAACTTTTCGAAACAAATGTAGCAATAACAAAACAATCAGTGCTTTTCTGGAAGCTTTTCGAAACAATGTAGCCGTCACAAGCTGAAAACTAAATCCTTTTCTGGAAACTTTTCGAAACAAATGTAGCCGTCACAAGCCACAAGCTGAAAACTAAGTCTGCACCGCAGCGCCCCCCTGAAAAAGGGGGGGGGCAGCGCTTTAAAACCTCTGTAACTTAAAAAACACGCGACCAAATTAAATGAAAATATCACGGCCGAGCGAGCGCGAGATTGGCGATTGAGGCGGTGTGAAAACCGTTGTGCTACGGTCCGCCGTTTTGCTGCAATCGCTGTTACGTATAAATATACGATATATTCAGGTCAAACCCAAAAAATAAATATATATATATTCACAAGATCTGAGTTTTAGTATTATACTAGAACAAGTGTGCCCGTTCAAAGCGGGCCCATTGGGCCCGTCCCCACACCCCCCATTCTCTCCTCCCCCAGCCCCACTCTTACCCGTTGGGCCCGTCCTCCTGATCTGTGTATGTCAAGTGACCACTATAACTTCCTTCTTTTTTTTTTCCTAATCAGATGTGCAGCACTTTGGTCAACGTGGGTTGTTTTGTGCTATACAAATATAATTGACTTGACTTGACTTGACTTGACTTGCAATAAGAAAAAACAGCACTTTAAAACAATCCTGGGAACTTTCGAAACAATGTTCGAAACAATGTAGCCGTCACAAGCTGAAGACCAAATCTGCACTGCAGCGCCCCCCTGAAAAGGGGGGGGGGGGGCAGCGCTTTAAAACCTCTGTAACTTAAAAATCACGCGACCAAAGTAAATGAAAATATCACGGCCGAGCGAGCGTGAGATTGGCGATTGAGGCGGTGCGAAAACCGTCGCGCTACGGTCCGCCTTTTTTCCGCAATCAATGTTACGTACGGTTCAGGTCATTCTCAAAAATATACACAAGATCTGAGTTTTAATAGTATATAGATAGACTAGAAAAGAGGGCCCGTTGGGCCCGTCCCCACACCCCCCATTCTCTCCTCCCCCAGCCCCACTCTTACTCTCCAAGTGTGCCCGTTGGGCCCGTCCTCCTGATCTGTGTATGTCAAGTGACCACTATAGCCTTCTTTTTTTTTCTTTTTTCCTAATCAGATGTGCAGCACTTTGGTCAACATGGGTTGTTTTTAAATGTGCTATACAAATATAATTGACTTGACTTGACTTGACTTGACTTGCAATAACAAAACAATCAGTGCTTTTCTGGAAACTTTTCGAAACAATGTAGCCGTCACAAGCTGAAAACTAAATCCTTTTCTGTCTGTCAAGTGACCACTATAACTGTCTTTTTTTTTTTTTTCCTAATCAGATGTGCAGCACTTTGGTCAACGTGGGTTGTTTTTAAATGTGCTATACAAATAAAACTGACTTGACTTGACTTGACTTGACTTGCAATAACAAAAAAGACTACTTGGAAGCTTTTCGAAACAATGTAGCCGTCACAAGCTGAAAACTAAATCCTTTTCTGGAAACTTTTGGAAACAAATGTAGCCGTCACAAGCCACAAGCTGAAAACTAAATCTGCACCGCAGCGCCCCCCTGAAAAATGGGGGGGGCAGCGCTTTAAAACCTCTGTAACTTAAAAAACACGCGACCAAATTAAATGAAAATATCACGGCCGAGCGAGCGCGAGATTGGCGATTGAGGCGGTGCAAAAACCGTCGTGCTACGGTCCGCCGTTTTGCTGCAATCGCTGTTACGTATAAATATACGATATATTCAGGTCAAACCCAAAAAAAATATATAAACAAGATCTGAGTTTTAATAGTATACTAGAAAAGAGGGCCCGTTGGGCCCGTCCCCACACCCCCCATTCTCTCCTCCCCCAGCCCCACTCTTACTCTCCAAGTGTGCCCGTTGGGCCCGTCCTCCTGATCTGTGTATGTCAAGTGACCACAATAGCCTTCTTTTTTTTTTTTTTCCTAATCAGATGTCAATAGTCAATAGTCAATAGTCGTTTATTTGTTACATACACATAAATGTGTAGTAAAATGAAACATTACCCGCAGTTGAACAATAAGACCAATAAGATTAATCAATAAAAATGCAATAACACATACAATCACAACTAACACCAAACAAAAAGAAACATCCATCACAGTGAGTCTCCTCCTGTCCCTCCTCACTGTGATGGAAGGCCAGAATGTCTTTTTCTCTTCCCTGCCGTCTTGTCCCGCGGTCAGGCTGTTGGAGTTGCCACGTCGGGGCGGTCGGGGCTCCCGATATTGAAGCCCCCGCTGGGCGGTGAAAAAAAATCCCGCGGCCTATTTCAGGCCGCGCTGGATGGTGAAAGGTCCGTGGCGGGCCGACCCAAGCCCCGCGATTCGGGGCGGGCGGACACGTTGCCTCTGCCACTGATGTCGGCCCCCATCCAGGGGCCTGCGGGCTTCCGACGTCCACGCGGCCCGCGCCGGAGCCTCCGGAGACGAGTCGCAGCCGTTCCCGCAGCATTCGCAGGCAGCCAGCGCCGCAGGTGGTGAGTCCGGACCGCGGGCTCTGCGAACCAGAGACCCAGGTGGTCCCAGGTGCATGGCCGGTGGTAGGCCGCAACGGGAACGGAGACACGATACAGAACAAAGGTCGCGTCTCCGTTCTGGAGAGAGAATGTTACAGTTACAGTTCCCGTTCCCTCCCACCCCCCCCCCAAAACATAACATACAACACTACATCATATTAACACTACAATTGAGACAAAAACAACAAAAAACACAAAAGATAGACGGACTGCAGGCAAGCCGCAGCTGCGACGGCAGCGCTGTGCAGCACTTTGGTCAACGTGGGTTGTTTTTAAATGTGCTATACAAATAAAACTGACTTGACTTGACTTGACTTGACTTGCAATAACAAAAAAGACTACTTGGAAGCTTTTCGAAACAATGTAGCCGTCACAAGCTGAAAACTAAATCCTTTTCTGGAAACTTTCGAAACAAATGTCGCCGTCACAAGCCACAAGCTGAAAACTAAATCTGCACCGCAGCGCCCCCCTGAAAAAGGGGGGGGGGCAGCGCTTTAAAACCTCTGTAACTTAAAAAACACGCGACCAAATTAAATGAAAATATCACGGCCGAGCGAGCGCGAGATTGGCGATTGAGGCGGTGTGAAAACCGTCGTGCTACGGTCTGCCGTTTTGCTGCAATCGCTGTTACGTATAAATATACGGTATATTCAGGTCAAACCCAAAAAAAATATATAAACAAGATCTGAGTTTTAATAGTAGATAGATAGATAGATAGATAGATAGATAGATAGATAGATAGATAGATAGATAGATAGATAGATAGATAGATAGATAGATAGATAGATAGATAGATAGATAGATAGATAGATATAGATAGATAGATAGATAGATAGATAGATAGATAGATAGATAGATAGATAGATAGATAGATAGATAGATAGATAGATAGATAGATAGATAGATAGATAGATAGATAGATAGATAGATAGATAGATTAGCACAAGTGTGCCCGTTGGGCCCGTCCTCGTAGGGTTTCCATTGTAACCTGGAGGGGAGTGGGGGGGAGGGAAGGGGGAGGGAGGGAGGAGGGAAGTGTGGAGTGGGGAGGGGAGGGGGAGGGAGGGGGAGGGGAGGGTTGGAGGGTGGGTAGGGGGGAAGGGGGGGAGGGGGGAAGGGGGGGAGGGAGATGGGAGGGAGGGGGGTAGGGGGGAGGGAGGGGGGAGGGAGGGGGAGGGAGGGGGGAAGGGAGGAGGGGGAAGGGGGGAGGGAGGGGGGAAGGGGGGAAGGGGGGAGGGAGGGGGACCTCCCCTTTTCCCAGTACCCCTCTTTCCCCGTTGGGCCCGTCCTCATAGGGTTTCCATTGTAACCGGGAGGAGGGGAGGGAGGGAAGGGGGAGGGAGGGAGGAGGGAAGTGTGGAGGGAGGAGGGGAGGGGGAGGGGTGAAGGGGGGAGGGAGGCGGGTGGAGGGGGGAGGGAGGGGGAGGGGGGAGGGAGGGGGAGGGGAGGGGGGAGGGAGCGGGAGGGGGGAGGGAGGGGGAGGGGAGGGGGGAGGGAGGGGGAGGGAGGGGGACCTCCCCTTTTCCCAGTACCCCTCTTTCCCCGTTGGCCCGTCCGCGTAGGGTTTCCATTGTAACCGGGAGGAGGGGAGGGAGGGAAGGGGGAGGGAGGGAGGAGGGAGGTGTGGAGGGAGGAGGGGAGGGGTAGGGAGGGGAGGGGGGTGGAGGAGGGAAGGGGGGAGGGGGAGGGAGAGGGGAGTGAGGTGGGTAGGGGGGAGGGGGAGGGAGGGGGGTAGGGGGGGAGGGGGAGGGAGGGGTGGAGGGGAGGGGGGAAGGGGAGGGAGGGGGACCTCCCCTTTTCCCAGTACCCCTCTTTCCCCGTTGGGCCCGTCCTCGTAGGGTTTCCATTGTAACCGGGAGGGGAGGGAGGGAAGGGGGAGGGAGGGAGGGAGGAGGGAGGGAGGGAGGAGGGAGGTGTGGAGGGAGGTGTGGAGGGAGGAGGGGAGGGGGAGGGAGGGGAGGGGGTGGAGGGGGAAGGGGGGGAGGGGGAGGGAGAGGGGAGGGAGGTGGGTAGGGGGGAGGGGGAGGGAGGGGGGAACGGGGAGGGAGGGGGACCTCCCCTTTTCCCAGTACCCCTCTTTCCCCGTTGGGCCCGTCCCCGTAGGATTTCCATTGTAACCGGGAGAGGGGAGGGAGGGTGGGAGGAGGGGGGAGGGGGAGAGGGGTGGAAGGGTGGAGGGAAGGGGGAGGGATTGGGGGAGGGAGGGATGGAGGGAAGGAGGGAGGGGGGGGAGTTAGGGGGGGAGGGGTGAGGGAGGTGGGGAGGGAGGGGGGAGGGAGTTGGGGAGGGAGGGGGAGGAGGGGGGAGGGAGTGGGGATGGAGGTGGGAAGGAGGGGGGATGAAGGGGTTGAGGGGGGAAGGGGGACCTCCCCTTTTCCCAGTACCCCTCTTTCCCCCACCACCAAGCCCCCTCCGCAACGACCCCTGTTGTCCCCCTCCCCAGTCCCCCTTCGTGGATGGGGGACCGAGCTCAGGGGTTACCGAGCTTTTGCGGTTGCAGCTCCTAGACTGTGGAACAGCATCCCTCTCCCCATCAGAACTGCCCCCTCCATCCACTCCTTTAAGTCCAGGCTCAAAACCTATTTCTACTCCCTAGCGTTTGAGGCTCATTGAGGAGGTACTGTGAACTGTTTGCGTGCCACTGTATATTTCATTTTTTTCCTTAGTACCTAATCAGATGTACAGCACTTTGGTCAACGTGGGTTGTTTTTAAATGTGCTATACAAATAAAATTGACTTGACTTGACTTGACCAAGTGCTTCTCACGGCGATCTGTATTCGCAACAATGTATCACCCATCTCACAGGGGCATTGTGACATCATAAGCTGAAGACCTTCAATAAATCCGCACCACAGCGCCTGTATTCGCAACAATGTATCCCCCATCTCACAGGGGCATTGTGACATCATAATCTGAAGACCTTCAATAAATCCGCACCACAGCGCCCCCTATAATTTAGGGGGGGGGGGAGCGCTTTAAAACCTCTGTAACTTAAAAAACATGCGACCGAATTAAATAAAAAACAATTTTGCAGCAGATAACCGCGTGGTGATTAAGGCGGTGCAAAAATCGTGGCGCTACAGTTCACCGTTTTGACGAAATCAGAGAAACCGCTGTTACGCGCATATATATATATATAACACAAGATCTGAGTTTTAGCAGCTGCTTGTCCATTGTGACATCACACGCTGAAGACTAAATCCGCACCGCAGCGCCACCTATAGAAACTTCAATAAGGGGGGGGGCAGCGCTTTAAAACCTCTGTAACTTTAAAAACATACGAACAAATTAAATGAAAATATCGCGGCCGGTCAGCCGGGAGGTTGGTGATCAAGGCGCTGCAAAAACCGTGGCGCCACGGTTTACCGTTTTGCCGGAATCACTGATATATACACAAATCCTGATACAAACCTACAAGATCTGAGTTTTAATAGTATACTAGCACAAGTGTGCCCGTTGGGCCCGTCCTCGTAGGGTTTCCATTGTAAACTGGAGGGGAGTGGGGGGGGGAGGGAAGGGGGAGGGTGGGGGGAGGGAAGGGGGAGGGTGGGGGAGGGAAGGGGGAGGGAGGGAGTAGGGGAGGGGAGGGGGAGGGAGGGGGGAGGGGAGGGGGGATGGGGGTGGGAGAGGGGAGAGGGGAGGGAGGGGGTAGGGAGGAGGGAGGGGGGAGGGAGGGCAGGGGAGGGTGAGGGAGGGGGGTGGGGGGGGACCTCCCCTTTTCCCAGTACCCCTCTTTCCCCGTTGGGCCCGTCCTCGTAGGGTTTCCATTGTAACCGGGAGGAGGGGAGAGAGGGAAGGGGAGGGAGGGAGGAGGGAGGTGTGGAGGGAGGAGGGGAGGGGGAGGGAGGGGGGAGGGGAGGGGGAGGGAGGGGAGGGAGGGGGGGAGGGGAGGGGGGGAGGGGGGGAGGGAGAGGGGGGGAGGGAGAGGGGGTTGAGGGGGAGGGAGGGGGGAGGGAGGGGAGGGAGGGGGGAGGGGAAGGGGGGAGGGAGGGGGACCTCCCCTTTTCCCAGTACCCCTCTTTCCCCGTTGGGCCCGACCTCGTTGGGTTTCCATTGTAACCGGGAGGAGGGGAGGGAGGGAAGGGGAGGGAGGGAGGAGGGAGGTGTGGATGGAGGAGGGGAGGGGGAGGGAGGGGGGAGGGGAGGGGGGAGTTGGAGGGAGGGGGGAGGGAGGGGGGGAGGGGAGGGGGGAAGGGGGGAGGGAGGGGTTGAGGGGGGAAGGGGGACCTCCCCTTTCTTTTTTCGAAACACTTGCCTCGGTGGCCCACGAGCATAGGGGCCCCATGCTGATCTGTGTATGTTAAATGACTTGCAATAAAAAACACAACTTTAAAAAACAATCAGCTGCCTTTCGCAACAATGTTGCAACCATCTCACACAAGCATTGTGACGTCACCAGCTGAAGATCTTGGAAAAAAAAGGTTAAAAATAAAAAGATGTAAATTTGTAAAGAGCAGACACCCAATAGCAGCTGCTTGTCCATTGTGACATCACACGCTGAAGACTAAATCCGCACCGCAGCGCCCCCTATACAAACTTCAATAAGGGGGGGGGGGGGGGGCAGCGCTTTAAAACCTCTGTAACTTAAAAAACATACGAACAAATTAAATGAAAATATCGCGGCTGGTCAGCCGGGAGGTTGGTGATCAAGGCGGTGCAAAAACCGTGGCGCCACGTTTTACCGTTTTGCCGGAATCACTGATATATACACAAATCCTGATACAAACCTACAAGATCTGAGTTTTAATGGAAGTGTATACAAGTGTGCCCGTTGGGCCCGTCCTCGTAGGGTTTCCATTGTAACCGGGAGGATGGGAGGGAGGGAAGTGGGAGGGAGGGGGGAGGGGAGGGGGGAGGGGAGGGGGAAGGGAGGGAGGGGGATGGGGAGGGAGAGGGGAGGGAGGGGGGTGGGGGGGAGGGTCTATTTTACTTTAAAATAAACAGCGTTCTTTGTTGAAAAGGAAATAAACTTATCTATAGAGCATCAGCTTTTTTTAAATAAATAAAATCAAACTTAATGAAAATCACATTCCTCATTTTAAATAAATGTCTTTGTTATAAATGAAATCAAACAGCGGAAGAGGCGACGGCGACTACACCTCCCGGCGGTCAGCGCTGCTGGGACGAGAGGGAGGGAGGGATGAGGGAGGGAGGAGAGTGGGGAGGGAGGGGTACCTCCCCTTTTCCCAGTACTCTTCTTTCCCAAACCACCAAGCCCCCTGTTGTCCCCCTCACCAGTCCCCATTCTCAGACCCCCCCCATTCTCTCTCCCCCAGATACACTCTTACTCTCCCCCCCCCTTTCCCCAGCACACCCCTTTCCCCGTTGGGCCCGTCCTCGTAGGGTTTCCATTGTAACCGTGAGGCAGGGAGGGAGGGGGGAGGGAGGGAAGAGGGAGGTGTGGAGGGAGGAGGGGAGGGGGAGGGAGGGGGAGGGGGGAAGGGGTGGAGGGAGGGGGGAGGGAGAGGGGAGGAGTGGGGGGAAGGGGGGAGGGAGGGAGGGTGGAAGGGGGAGGGAGGGGGACCTCCCCTTTTCCCAGTACCCCTCTTTCCCCGTTGTGCCCGTCCTCGTAAGGTTTCCATTGTAACCGGGAGGGGAGTGGGGGGAGGGAAGGGAGGAGGGAGGTGTGGAGGGGGGAGGGGAGGGGGGAAGGGGGAGGGAGGGGGACCACCCGTTTTCCCAGTACCCCTCTTTCCCCGTTCGGCCCGTCGTCGTAGGGTTTCCATTGTAACCGGGAGGCGGGGAGGGTGGGGGGAGGGAGGGAGGTGTGGAGGGAGGAGGGGAGGGAAGGGGGGAGGGGAGGGGGGAAGGGGGGGAGGTGGAGGGAGGGGGGAAGGGGGAGGGAGGGGGACCTCCCATTTTCCCAGTACCCCTCTTTCCCCGTTGGGCCCGTCCTCGTAGGGTTTCCATTGTAACCGGGAGGCGGGGAGGGAGGGGGGAGGGAGGGAGGAGGGAGGTGTGGAGGGAGGAGGGGAGGGAAGGGGGGAGGGGAGCGGGGAAGGGGAGGGGGGAAGAGGGGGAGGTGGAGGGAGATGGGATGGAGGGGGGAAGGGAGGAGGGAGGGGGACCTCCCCTTTTCCCAGTACCCCTCTTTCCCCGTTGGGCCCGTCCTCGTAGGGTTTCCATTGTAACCGGGAGGTGGGGAGGGAGGGGGGAGGGATGGAGGAGGGGAGGGGGATGGAGGGGGTGGGAGGGGAAGGGGGGGAAGGGGGGAGGTGGAGGGAAGGGGAGGGAGGGGGGAGGAAGGGGGGAGGGAGGGGGACCTCTCCTTTTCCCAGTACCCCTCTTTCCCCGTTGGGCCCGTCCTCGTAGGGTTTCCATTGTAACCGGGAGGGGAGTGGGGGGGAGGGAAGGGAGGGAGGAGGGAGGGAGGGGGGGAGGGGAGGGGGGAAGGTGGAGGGAGGGGGACCACCCCTTTTCCCAGTACCCCTCTTTCCCCTTTGGGTCCGTCCCCGTAGGGTTTCCATTGTAACCGGAAGGGGGGGAGGGAGGGTGGAAGGGTGGAGGGAGGGGGGGGGGGGAGGGAGTTGGGGAGGGGGGGAGGGAGTGGGGATGAAGGAAGGGGGAGGAAGGGGTTGAGGGGGGAAGGGGGACGGGGTCCCAAACCACCAAGCCCCCTCTGCAACAACCCCTGTTGTCCCCCTCCCCACTTGCCCCGGTGGCCCACGAGCATAGGGGCCCCATGCTGATCTGTGTATGTTAAGTGACTTGCAATAAAAAACACAACTTTAAAAAACAATCAGCTGCTTTTCGCAACAATGTTGAACCCATCTCACACAAGCATTGTGACGTCACAAGCTGAAGACCTTGGAAAAAAAAGGTTAAAAATAAAAAGATGTAAATTTGTAAAGAGTAGACACCCAATAGCAGCTGCTTGTCCATTGTGACATCACACGCTGAAGGGGGGGGGGAAGGGGGGTCAGCTCGAGCTCATCTCACAGGGGCATTGTGACATCACACGCTGAAGACTAAATCCGCACCGCAGCGCCCCCCTGAAAAGGGGGGGGGGCAGCGCTTTAAAACCTCTGTAACTTAAAAAATACGCGACCAAATTAAGTGAAAATATCACGGCCGAGCGAGCGCGAGATTGGCGATTGAGGCGGTGCGAAAACCGTGGCGCTACGGTTCGCCTTTTTTCCGCAATCGATGTTACGTACGGTTCAGGTCATTCCCAAAAATTTACACAAGATCTGAGTTTTAATAGTATACTAGACAAAGTGGGCCCGTTGGGCCCATTCCCCACTCCCCCATTCTCTCGTCCCCCATCCCCACTCTTACTCTCCCCACACTCTCCCCTTTGGCCCGTCCATTGTATCCGGGAGGGGGTGAGGGAGTGAAGGGGGGAGGGAGGGAGAGGGAGGTTTGGGGGAGGGAGGTGTGGAGTGATCGAGGGGGAGGGAGTGGTGGAGGGAGGGATGTGTTGAGGATGGAGGGTGGAGGGAGGGGGGGAGGGTGATGAGAGATGGGGTGGTATTTGTGGAGGGAGGGAGGGGGGGGGAGAGAGGGGGGAGGGAGGGATGGGGGAGAGGGGAGGGATATGGACCTCCCCTTTTCCCAGTACCCCTCTTTCCCCCACCACCAATTCCCCTCCGCACGACCCCTGTTGTCCCATTCCCCATTCTCAGCCCCCCCCCCCCCCATTTTCTCTCCCCCAGACACACTCTTAGCATCAGTTAAAGGCCCGGGGGGGGGGGGGGTGCGGGTGATCGGATCTGTGAAAAGTCCAGGTGGGGGGGGGGGGGCTTCGGGAGATCTCATCATTCAAAGGCCCGGGGGGGGGGGGGGGGATAGCGGGGAGATGTTCTCCCGGGTGTGGGAGAGAGGAGAGAAGCAAGGGGAGAGAGGAGAGGTGAGCCGGTGATCGCGGGCTGGCGCCGCTAACGGCGTCCATTGTTTTGGTGCGAGTGAGGAGATGCCGCGCATGCGTGCTGAGTACAGAGTGAGGAGATTCCGCGCATGCGTACTGAGCACTGCCGCACCGCAGCGCCCCCCTTCTGTCAAAACTTCGATAAATGAGGGGGGGCAGCACTTTTAAACCTCTGTAACTTACAAAATATGCGTCCGAATTAAATAAAAATATCATTTTCCAGCAGCGAACCGCATGCTGATTAAGGCGGTACAAAAATCGTGGCGCTACGGTTCACCGTTTTGCCGGAATTGCCGTATTCAGCCGACATCAGTGGAATATATATATATACATACAAGATCTGAGTTTTAATAGTATACTAGAACAAGTGTGCCCGTTCAAAGCGGGCCCGTTGGGCCCGTCCCCACACCCCCCATTCTCTCCTCCACCAGCCCCACTCTTACCCGTTGGGCCCGTCCTCCTGATCTGTGTATGTCAAGTGACCACTATATTTCCTAATCAGATGTGCAGCACTTTGTATGTCAAGTGATCACTATAACTTCCTTCTTTTTTTTTTCCTAATCAGATGTGCAGCACTTTGGTCAACGTGGGTTGTTTTTAAATGTGCTATACAAATAGACTTGACTTGACTTGACTTGACTTGCAATAACAAAAAACAGCACTTTAAAACAATCCTGGGAACTTTCGAAACAATGTTCAAAACAATGTAGCCGTCACAAGCTGAAGACCAAATCTGCACTGCAGCGCCCCCCTGAAAAGGGGGGGGGGGGGGGGGGCAGCGCTTTAAAACCTCTGTAACTTAAAAATCACGCGACCAAAGTAAGTGAAAATATCACGGCCGAGCGAGCGCGAGATTGGCGATTGAGGCGGTGCGAAAACCGTCGCGCTACGGTCGGCCTTTTTTCCGCAATCGATGTTACGTACGGTTCAGGTCATTCTCAAAAAAATACACAAGATCTGAGTTTTAATAGTATATAGATAGACTAGCACAAGTGTGCCCGTTGGGCCCATCCTCGTAGGGTTTCCATTGTAACCGGGAGGGGAGTGGGGGGTAGGGAAGGGTGAGGGAGGGAGGAGGGGAGTGGGAGGGAGGGGGGGAGGGGAGGGGGGATGGGGGTAGGGGGGAGGGGGAGAGAGGGGGAGGGGAGGGGGGGAGGGGAGGGGGGAGGGGAGGGGAGTGGGGAGGGAGAGGGGAGGGAGGGGGGTAGGAGGAGGGAGGGGGACCTCCCCTTTTCCCAGTACCCCTCTTTCCCCGTTGGGCCCGTCCTCGTAGGGTTTCAATTGTAACCGGGAGGAGGGGAGGGAGGGAAGGGGGAGGGTGGGAGGAGGGAGGTGTGGAGGGAGGAGGGGAGGGGGGAGGGGAGGGGGAAGGGTGGGGAGGGAGGGGGAAGGGGGGAGGGAGGGGGACCTCCCCTTTTCCCAGTACCCCTCTTTCTCGTAGGGTTTCCATTGTAACCGGGAGGAGGGGAGGGAGGGAAGGGGGAGGGTGGGAGGAGGGAGGTGTGGAGGGAGGAGGGGAGGGGGGACGGGAGGGAGGGAGGGATGAGGGAGGGAGGAGAGTGGGGAGGGAGGGGTACCTCCCCTTTTCCCAGTACTCTTCTTTCCCAAACCACCAAGCCCCCTGTTGTCCCCCTCCCCAGTCCCCATTCTCAGACCCCCCCCATTCTCTCTCCCCCAGATACACTCTTACTCTCCCCCCCCCTTTCCCCAGCACACCCCTTTCCCCGTTGGGCCCGTCCTCGTAGGGTTTCCATTGTAACCGTGAGGCAGGGAGGGAGGGGGGAGGGAGGGAAGAGGGAGGTGTGGAGGGAGGAGGGGAGGGGGAGGGAGGGGGAGGGGGGAAGGGGTGGAGGGAGGGGGGAGGGAGAGGGGGAGGGGTGGGGGGAAGGGGGGAGGGAGGGAGGGTGGAAGGGGGAGGGAGGGGGACCTCCCCTTTTCCCAGTACCCCTCTTTCCCCGTTGTGCCCGTCCTCGTAAGGTTTCCATTGTAACCGGGAGGGGAGTGGGGGGGAGGGAAGGGAGGAGGGAGGTGTGGAGGGGGGAGGGGAGGGGGGAAGGGGGAGGGGGGAAGGGGGAGGGAGGGGGACCATCCGTTTTCCCAGTACCCCTCTTTCCCCGTTCGGCCCGTCGTCGTAGGGTTTCCATTGTAACCGGGAGGTGGGGAGGGTGGGGGGAGGGAGGGAGGTGTGGAGGGAGGGGTGGGGGGAAGGGGGGAGGGAGGGGGAGGAAGGGGGAGGGAAGGGGACCTCTCCTTTTCCCAGTACCCCTCTTTCCCCGTTGGGCCCGTCCTCGTAGGGTTTCCATTGTAACCGGGAGGGGAGTGGGGGGGAGGGAAGGGAGGGAGGAGGGAGGGAGGGGGGGAGGGGAGGGGGAAGGTGGAGGGAGGGGGACCACCCCTTTTCCCAGTACCCCTCTTTCCCCTTTCACACAAGCATTGTGACGTCACAAGCTGAAGACCTTGGAAAAAAAGGTTAAAAATAAAAAGATGTAAATTTGTAAAGAGTAGACACCCAATAGCAGCTGCTTGTCCATTGTGACATCACACGCTGAAGGGGGGGGGAAGGGGGGTCAGCTCGAGCTCATCTCACAGGGGCATTGTGACATCACACGCTGAAGACTAAATCCGCACCGCAGCGCCCCCCTGAAAAGGGGGGGGGGGGGGCAGCGCTTTAAAACCTCTGTAACTTAAAAAATACGCGACCAAATTAAGTGAAAATATCACGGCCGAGCGAGCGCGAGATTGGCGATTGAGGCGGTGCGAAAACCGTGGCGCTACGGTTCGCCTTTTTTCCGCAATCGATGTTACGTACGGTTCAGGTCATTCCCAAAAATTTACACAAGATCTGAGTTTTAATAGTATACTAGCACAAGTGTGCCCGTTGGGCCCGTCCTCGTAGGGTTTCCATTGTAACCGGGAGGGGAGTGGGGGGTAGGGAAGGGTGAGGGAGGGAGGGAGGAAGGGAGGGGGAGGGAGGGGGGGAGGGGGAGGGGGAGGGAGGGAGGAGGGGAGGGGAGGGGGAGGGGAGGGGGAGGGGGAGGGAGGGGGGAGGGAGGAGGGGAGGGCAGGGGGGAGGGAGAGAGGATGGAGGGGGAGGGGAGGGGAGAAGGGGGAGGGAGGGGGACCTCCCCTTTTCCCAGTACCCCTCTTTCCCCGTTGGGCCCGTCCTCGTAGGGTTTCCATTGTAACCGGGAGGGGAGTGGGGGGGAGGGAAGGGAGGAGGGAGGGGGGAGGGGAGGGGGAGGGAGTGGGGGAGGGGAGGGGGGGAGGGGGCAGGGAGAGTGGAGGGAGGGGTTATGGGGAGGGGGAGGGAGGGGGGAAGGCGGGAGGGAGGGGGACCACCCGTTTTCCCAGTACCCCTCTTTCCCCGTTGGGCCCGTCCTCGTAGGGTTTCCATTGTAACCGGGAGGCGGGGAGGGAGGGGGGAGGGAGGGAGGAGGGAGGTGTGGAGGGAGGAGGGGAGGGAAGGGGGGAGGGGAGGGGGGAAGGGGAGGGGGGAAGAGGGGGAGGTGGAGGGAGAGGGGAGGGAGGGGGGAAGGGAGGAGGGAGGGGGACCTCCCCTTTTCCCAGTACCCCTCTTTCCCCGTTGGGCCCGTCCTCGTAGGGTTTCCATTGTAACCGGGAGGTGGGGAGGGAGGGGGGGAGGGGAGGGGGTGGGAGGGGAAGGGGGGGAGGGGGGAAGGGGGGAGGTGGAGGGAAGGGGAGGGAGGGGGAGGGAGGGGGAAGGGGGGAGGGAGGGGGACCTCTCCTTTTCCCAGTACCCCTCTTTCCTCGTTGGGCCCGTCCTCGTAGGGTTTCCATTGTAACCGGGAGGGGAGTGGGGGGGAGGGAAGGGAGGGAGGAGGGAGGGAGGGGGGGAGGGGAGGGGGGAAGGTGGAGGGGGGAAGGGGGGGAGGGGGGAAGGGGGGGAGGGAGAGGGGAGGGAGGGGAGTAGGGGGGGAGGGAGGGGGGGGAGGGGGAGGGGATGGGGAAGGGGGAGGGAGGGGGACCTCCCCTTTTCCCAGTACCCCTCTTTCCCCGTTGTGCCCGTCCTCGTAGGGTTTCCATTGTAACCGGGAGGGGAGTGGGGGGAGGGAAGGGAGGAGGGAGGTGTGGAGGGGGGAGGGGAGGGGGGAGGGTGGAGGGGGGAAGGGGGGGAGGGAGAGGGGAGGGAGGGGGACCACCCGTTTTCCCAGTACCCCTCTTTCCCCGTTGGGCCTGTCCTCGTAGGGTTTCCATTGTAACCGGGAGGCGGGGAGGGTGGGGGGAGGGAGGGAGGTGTGGAGGGAGGAGGGGAGGGAAGGGGGGAGGGGAGGGGTGAAGGGGGGAAGGGGGGAAGGGGGGGAGGTGGAGGGAGGTGGGAAGGGGGAGGGAGGGGGAGGGAGGGGGAAGGGGGGAGGGAGGGGGACCTCTCCTTTTCCCAGTACCCCTCTTTCCTCGTTGGGCCCGTCCTCGTAGGGTTTCCATTGTAACCGGGAGGGGAGTGGGGGGGAGGGAAGGGAGGGAGGAGGGAGGGAGGGGGGGAGGGGAGGGGGGAAGGTGGAGGGAAGGTGGAGGGAGGGGGACCAACCCTTTTCCCAGTACCCCTCTTTCCCCTTTGGGTCCGTCCCCGTAGGGTTTCCATTATAACCGGAAGGGGGGGAGGGAGGGTGGAAGGGTGGAGGGAGGGGGGGGGGGGGAGTGGGGAGGGAGTTGGGGAGGGGGGGAGGGAGTGGGGATGAAGGAAGGGGGAGGAAGGGGTTGAGGGGGGAAGGGGGACGGGGTCCCAAACCACCAAGCCCCCTCTGCAACAACCCCTGTTGTCCCCCTCCCCACTTGCCCCGGTGGCCCACGAGCATAGGGGCCCCATGCTGATCTGTGTATGTTAAGTGACTTGCAATAAAAAACACAACTTTAAAAAACAATCAGCTGCTTTTCGCAACAATGTTGAACCCATCTCACACAAGCATTGTGACGTCACAAGCTGAAGACCTTGGAAAAAAAAGGTTAAAAATAAAAAGATGTAAATTTGTAAAGAGTAGACACCCAATAGCAGCTGCTTGTCCATTGTGACATCACATGCTGAAGGGGGGGGGGAAGGGGGGTCAGCTCGAGCTCATCTCACAGGGGCATTGTGACATCACACGCTGAAGACTAAATCCGCACCGCAGCGCCCCCCTGAAAAGGGGGGGGGCAGCGCTTTAAAACCTCTGTAACTTAAAAAATACGCGACCAAATTAAGTGAAAATATCACGGCCGAGCGAGCGCGAGATTGGCGATTGAGGCGGTGCGAAAACCGTGGCGCTACGGTTCGCCTTTTTTCCGCAATCGATGTTACGTACGGTTCAGGTCATTCCCAAAAATTTACACAAGATCTGAGTTTTAATAGTATATAGATAGATAGATATTCACAAGATCTGAGTTTTAGTATTATACTAGCACAAGTGTGCCCGTTGGGCCCGTCCTCGTAGGGTTTCCATTGTAACCGGGAGGATGGGAGGGAGGGAAGGGGGAGGGAGGGGGGGAGGGGAGGGTGGAGTGGAGGGGGGAGGGGAGGGGGAAGGGGGGGAGGGGGATGGGGAGGGAGAGTGGAGGGAGGGGGGAGGGAGGGGGGTGGGGGGGAGGGTCTATTTTACTTTAAAATAAACAGCGTTCTTTGTTGAAAAGGAAATAAACTTATCTATAGAGCATCAGCTTTTTAAAAATAAATAAAATCACATTCCTCATTTTAAATAAATGTCTTTGTTATAAATGAAATCAAACAGCGGGAGAGGCGACGGCGACTACACCTCCCGGCAGTCAGCGCTGCTGGGACGGGAGGGAGGGAGGGATGAGGGAGGGAGGAGAGTGGGGAGGGAGGGGGACCTCCCCTTTTCCCAGTACTCTTCTTTCCCAAACCACCAAGCCCCCTGTTGTCCCCCTCCCCAGTCCCCATTCTCAGACCCCCCCATTCTCTCTCCCCCAGATACACTCTTACTCTACCCCCCCCTTTCCCCAGCACACCCCTTTCCCCGTTGGGCCCGTCCTCGTAGGCAGGGAGGGAGGGGGGAGGGAGGGAGGAGGGAGGTGTGGAGGGAGGAGGGGAGGGGGAGGGAGGGGGGGAGGGGAGGGGTAGGGGGGAAGGGGGGAAGGCGGGAAGGGGGGGGGAGGGGGAGGTGGAGGGAGGGGGAGGGAGAGTGGGAGGGGTGGGGGAAGGGGGGAGGGACGGAGGGTGGAAGGGGGAGGGAGGGGGACCTCCCCTTTTCCCAGTACCCCTCTTTCCCCGTTGGGCACGTCCTCGTAGGGTTTCCATTGTAACCGGGAGGGGAGGGAGGGAAGGGGGAGGGAGGGAGGAGGGAGGTGTGGAGGGAGGAGCGGAGGGGGAGGGAGGGAGGGGAGGGGGGAGGGGAGGGGGGGGAGGGGGGAGGGGGGAAGGGAGAGGGGGGGAGTGGGAGGGAGGGGGGAGGGAGGGGGACCTCCCCTTTTCCCAGTACCCCTCTTTCCCCGTTGTGCCCGTCCTCGTAGGGTTTCCATTGTAACCGGGAGGGGAGGGAAGGGAGGAGGGAGGTGTGGAGGGGGGAGGGGAGGGGGGAGGGGGGAGGGGGGAAGGGGGGGAGGGAGAGGGGAGGGAGGGGAGTAGGGGGGGAGGGAGGGGGGGGAGGGGGAGGGGATGGGGAAGGGGGAGGGAGGGGGACCTCCCCTTTTCCCAGTACCCCTCTTTCCCCGTTGTGCCCGTCCTCGTAGGGTTTCCATTGTAACCGGGAGGGGAGTGGGGGGAGGGAAGGGAGGAGGGAGGTGTGGAGGGGGGAGGGGAGGGGGGAGGGTGGAGGGGGGAAGGGGGGGAGGGAGAGGGGAGGGAGGGGGACCACCCGTTTTCCCAGTACCCCTCTTTCCCCGTTGGGCCTGTCCTCGTAGGGTTTCCATTGTAACCGGGAGGCGGGGAGGGTGGGGGGAGGGAGGGAGGTGTGGAGGGAGGAGGGGAGGGAAGGGGGGAGGGGAGGGGTGAAGGGGGGAAGGGGGGAAGGGGGGGAGGTGGAGGGAGGTGGGAAGGGGGAGGGAGGGGGAGGGAGGGGGAAGGGGGGAGGGAGGGGGACCTCTCCTTTTCCCAGTACCCCTCTTTCCTCGTTGGGCCCGTCCTCGTAGGGTTTCCATTGTAACCGGGAGGGGAGTGGGGGGGAGGGAAGGGAGGGAGGAGGGAGGGAGGGGGGGAGGGGAGGGGGGAAGGTGGAGGGAAGGTGGAGGGAGGGGGACCAACCCTTTTCCCAGTACCCCTCTTTCCCCTTTGGGTCCGTCCCCGTAGGGTTTCCATTATAACCGGAAGGGGGGGAGGGAGGGTGGAAGGGTGGAGGGAGGGGGGGGGGGAGTGGGGAGGGAGTTGGGGAGGGGGGGAGGGAGTGGGGATGAAGGAAGGGGGAGGAAGGGGTTGAGGGGGGAAGGGGGACGGGGTCCCAAACCACCAAGCCCCCTCTGCAACAACCCCTGTTGTCCCCCTCCCCACTTGCCCCGGTGGCCCACGAGCATAGGGGCCCCATGCTGATCTGTGTATGTTAAGTGACTTGCAATAAAAAACACAACTTTAAAAAACAATCAGCTGCTTTTCGCAACAATGTTGAACCCATCTCACACAAGCATTGTGACGTCACAAGCTGAAGACCTTGGAAAAAAAAGGTTAAAAATAAAAAGATGTAAATTTGTAAAGAGTAGACACCCAATAGCAGCTGCTTGTCCATTGTGACATCACATGCTGAAGGGGGGGGGGAAGGGGGGTCAGCTCGAGCTCATCTCACAGGGGCATTGTGACATCACACGCTGAAGACTAAATCCGCACCGCAGCGCCCCCCTGAAAAGGGGGGGGGCAGCGCTTTAAAACCTCTGTAACTTAAAAAATACGCGACCAAATTAAGTGAAAATATCACGGCCGAGCGAGCGCGCGAGAATGGCGATTGAGGCGGTGCGAAAACCGTGGCGCTACGGTTCGCCTTTTTTCCGCAATCGATGTTACGTACGGTTCAGGTCATTCCCAAAAATTTACACAAGATCTGAGTTTTAATAGTATATAGATAGATAGATATTCACAAGATCTGAGTTTTAGTATTATACTAGCACAAGTGTGCCCGTTGGGCCCGTCCTCGTAGGGTTTCCATTGTAACCGGGAGGATGGGAGGGAGGGAAGGGGGAGGGGAGGGGGGGAGGGGAGGGTGGAGTGGAGGGGGGAGGGGAGGGGGAAGGGGGGGAGGGGGATGGGGAGGGAGAGTGGAGGGAGGGGGGAGGGAGGGGGGTGGGGGGGAGGGTCTATTTTACTTTAAAATAAACAGCGTTCTTTGTTGAAAAGGAAATAAACTTATCTATAGAGCATCAGCTTTTTAAAAATAAATAAAATCACATTCCTCATTTTAAATAAATGTCTTTGTTATAAATGAAATCAAACAGCGGGAGAGGCGACGGCGACTACACCTCCCGGCAGTCAGCGCTGCTGGGACGGGAGGGAGGGAGGGATGAGGGAGGGAGGAGAGTGGGGAGGGAGGGGGACCTCCCCTTTTCCCA
The DNA here is from genome assembly GCF_053455715.1 of Rhinoraja longicauda. Lineage (NCBI taxonomy): Eukaryota > Metazoa > Chordata > Chondrichthyes > Rajiformes > Arhynchobatidae > Rhinoraja > Rhinoraja longicauda. Next base: position 6,177 of record NW_027602705.1, on the reverse strand, counting down.
GTACTCTTCTTTCCCAAACCACCAAGCCCCCTGTTGTCCCCCTCCCCAGTCCCCATTCTCAGACCCCCCCATTCTCACTCCCCCAGATACACTCTTACTCTACCCCCCCCTTTCCCCAGCACACCCCTTTCCCCGTTGGGCCCGTCCTCGTAGGCAGGGAGGGAGGGGGGAGGGAGGGAGGAGGGAGGTGTGGAGGGAGGAGGGGAGGGGGAGGGAGGGGGGGAGGGGAGGGGTAGGGGGGAAGGGGGGAAGGCGGGAAGGGGGGGGGAGGGGGAGGTGGAGGGAGGGGGAGGGAGAGTGGAGGGGTGGGGGAAGGGGGGAGGGACGGAGGGTGGAAGGGGGAGGGAGGGGGGACCTCCCCTTTTCCCAGTACCCCTCTTTCCCCGTTGGGCACGTCCTCGTAGGGTTTCCATTGTAACCGGGAGGGGAGGGAGGGAAGGGGGAGGGAGGGAGGAGGGAGGTGTGGAGGGAGGAGCGGAGGGGGAGGGAGGGAGGGGAGGGGGGAGGGGAGGGGGGGAGGGGGGGAGGGGGGAAGGGAGAGGGGGGGAGTGGGAGGGGAGGGGGGAGGGAGGGGGACCTCCCCTTTTCCCAGTACCCCTCTTTCCCCGTTGTGCCCGTCCTCGTAGGGTTTCCATTGTAACCGGGAGGGGAGGGAAGGGAGGAGGGAGGTGTGGAGGGGGGAGGGGAGGGGGGAGGGGGGAGGGGGGAAGGGGGGGAGGGAGAGGGGAGGGAGGGGAGTAGGGGGGGAGGGAGGGGGGGGAGGGGGAGGGGATGGGGAAGGGGGAGGGAGGGGGACCTCCCCTTTTCCCAGTACCCCTCTTTCCCCGTTGTGCCCGTCCTCGTAGGGTTTCCATTGTAACCGGGAGGGGAGTGGGGGGAGGGAAGGGAGGAGGGAGGTGTGGAGGGGGGAGGGGAGGGGGGAGGGGGGAGGGGGGAAGGGGGGGAGGGAGAGGGGAGGGAGGGGGACCACCCGTTTTCCCAGTACCCCTCTTTCCCGTTGGGCCTGTCCTCGTAGGGTTTCCATTGTAACCGGGAGGCGGGGAGGGTGGGGGGAGGGAGGGAGGTGTGGAGGGAGGAGGGGAGGGAAGGGGGGAGGGGAGGGGTGAAGGGGGGAAGGGGGGAAGGGGGGGAGGTGGAGGGAGGTGGGAAGGGGGAGGGAGGGGGAGGGAGGGGGACCTCCCATTTTCCCAGTACCCCTCTTTCCCCGTTGGGCCCGTCCTCGTAGGTTTCCATTGTAACCGGGAGGCGGGGATGGAGGGGGGAGGGAGGGGGAAGGGGGAAGGGGGGAGGAGGGGGACCTCCCTTTTCCCAGTACCCCTCTTTCCTCGTTGGGCCTGTCCCCGAGGGGTGAGGGAGGTGGGGAGGGATGGGGAGGGAGTTGGGGAGGAGGGGGGGAGGGAGTGGGGATGGGAGTGGGGAGGAAGGGGTTGAGGGGGGAAGGGGGACCTCCCCTTTCTTTTTTCGAAACACTTGCCCCGGTGGCCCACGAGCATAGGGGCCCCATGTTAAGTGACTTGCAATAAAAAACACAACTTTAAAAAACAATCAGCTGCTTTTCGCAACAATGTTGAACCCATCTCACACATACATTGTGACGTCACAAGCTGAAGACCTTGAAAAAAAAGGTTAAAAATAAAAAGATGTAAATTTGTAAAGAGTAGACACCCAATAGCAGCTGCTTGTCCATTGTGACATCACACGCTGAAGGGGGGGGGAAGGGGGGTTAGCTCGAGCTCATCTCACAGGGGCATTGTGACATCACACGCTGAAGACTAAATCCGCACCGCAGCGCCCCCCTGAAAAGGGGGGGGGGCAGCGCTTTAAAACCTCTGTAACTTAAAAAATACGCGACCAAATTAAGTGAAAATATCACGGCCGAGCGAGCGCGAGATTGGCGATTGAGGCGGTGCGAAAACCGTGGCGCTACGGTTCGCCTTTTTTCCGCAATCGAAATCGATGTTACGTACGGTTCAGGTCATTCCCAAAAATTTACACAAGATCTGAGTTTTAATAGTATACTAGCACAAGTGTGCCCGTTGGGCCGTCCTCGTAGGGTTTCCATTGTAACTGGGAGGGGAGTGGGGGGGAGGGAAGGGGGAGGGAGGGAGGAAGGGAGGGGGAGGGAGGGGGGAGGGGGAGGGGGAGGGAGGGAGGAGGGGAGGGGAGGGGGGAGGGGAGGGGGAGGGGGAGGGAGGGGGGTGGGAGGAGGGGAGGGGAGGAGGGGAGGGGAGGGGGGTAGGGAGGGGGAAAGGGGGAGGGAGGGGGACCTCCCCTTTTCCCAGTACCCCGCTTTCCCCGTTGGGCCCGTCCTCGTAGGGTTTCCATTGTTACTGGGAGGAGGGGGAGGGAGGGAAGGGGGAGGGAGGGAGGAGGGAGGTGTGGAGGGAGGAGGGGAGGGGGAGGGGAGGGTTGGAGAGGGGAAGGGGGGAGGGAGAGGGGAGGGAGGGGGGTAGGGGGGGAGGGAGGGGGGAGGGAGGGGGAGGGGAGGGGGAGAAGGGGGAGGGAGGGGGACCTCCCCTTTTCCCAGTACCCCTCTTTCCCCGTTGGGCCCGTCCTCGTAGGGTTTCCATTGTAACCGGGAGGGGAGTGGGGGGAGGGAAGGGAGGAGGGAGGGGGGAGGGGAGGGGGAGGGAGTGGGGGAGGGGAGGGGGGAGGGGGGAGGGAGAGTGGAGGGAGGGGTTATGGGGAGGGAGGGGGGAAGGGGGGAGGGAGGGGGACCACCCGTTTTCCCAGTACCCCTCTTTCCCCGTTGGGCCCGTCCTCGTAGGGTTTCCATTGTAACCGGGAGGCGGGGAGGGAGGGGGGAGGGAGGGAGGAGGGAGGTGTGGAGGGAGGAGGGGAGGGAAGGGGGAGGGGAGGGGGAAGAGGGGGAGGTGGAGGGAGAGGGGAGGGATGGGGGAAGGGAGGAGGGAGGGGGACCTCCCCTTTTCCCAGTACCCCTCTTTCCCCGTTGGGCCCGTCCTCGTAGGGTTTCCATTGTAACCGGAGGTGGGGAGGGAGGGGGGAGGGATGGAGGAGGGGAGGGGGATGGAGGGGGGGGAGGGGAGGGGGTGGGAGGGGAAGGGGGGGAGGGGGGAAGGGGGGAGGTGGAGGGAAGGGGAGGGAGGGGGGAGGGAGGGGGAAGGGGGGAGGGAGGGGGACCTCTCCTTTTCCCAGTACCCCTCTTTCCCCGTTGGGCCCGTCCTCGTACGGTTTCCATTGTAACCGAGAGGGGAGTGGGGGGGAGGGAAGGGAGGGAGGAGGGAGGGAGGGGGGGAGGGGGGAAGGTGGAGGGGGAAGGTGGAGGGAGGGGGACCACCCCTTTTCCCAGTACCCCTCTTTCCCCTTTGGGTCCGTCCCGTAGGGTTTCCATTGTAACCGGAAGGGGGGGAGGGAGGGTGGAAGGGTGGAGGGAGGGGGGGGGGGAGTGGGGAGGGAGTTGGGGAGGGGGGGAGGGAGTGGGGATTAAGGAAGGGGGAGGAAGGGGTTGAGGGGGAAGGGGGACGGGGTCCCAAACCACCAAGCCCCCTCTGCAACGACCCCTGTTGTTCCCCTCCCCACTTGCCCCGGTGGCCCACGAGCATAGGGGGCCCCATGCTGATCTGTGTATGTTAAGTGACTTGCAATAAAAAACACAACTTTAAAAAACAATCAGCTGCTTCACACAAGCATTGTGACGTCACAAGCTGAAGACCTTGAAAAAAAAGGTTAAAAATAAAAAGATGTAAATTTGTAAAGATGGGGGGGAGGGGAGGGGGGAGGGGGGGAGGGGAGGGGGGTGGGGGGAGGGAGGGGTAGGGGAGGGGGGATGGAGAGGGGAGGGGGGGGGAAGGGGGGAGGGGAGGGGAAAGGGGGGAGGGGAGGGGGAAGGGGGGAGGGGAGGGGGAGGGAGGGGGACCTCCCCTTCTCCCAGTACCCCTCTTTCCCCGTTGGGCCCGTCCTCGTAGGGTTTCCATTGTAACCGGGAGGAGGGGAGGGGAGGAGAGGAGGGGAGGGAGGGAAGGGGGAGGGAGGGAGGAGGGAAGGGGGAGGGAGGGAGGAGGGAGGTGTGGAGGGAGGAGGGGAGGGGGAGGGAGGGGGAGGGAGGGAGGGGGGTAGGGAGGGGGGAGGGGAGGGGGGAAGGGTGAGGGAGGGGGACCTCCCTTTTCCCAGTACCCTCTTTCCCCGTTGTGCCCGTCCTCGTAGGGTTTCCATTTTAACCGGGAGGAGGGGAGGGAGGGAAGTGGGAGGGTGGGAGGAGGGAGGTGGGGAGGGGGAGGAGGAGGGGGGAGGGGAGGGGGGAGTGAAGGGGGGAGGGGGAGGAGGGAGAGGGGAGGGAGGAGGGTAGGGGGGGGAGGGGGAGGGAGGGAGGGTGGAAGGGGGAGGGAGGAGGACCTCCCCTTTTCCAGTACCCCTCTTTCCCGTTGGGCCCGTCCCCGTTGGGCCCGAGGGTAGGGGGGGGGGAGGGAGGGTGGAAGGAGTGGGGAGGGGGGAGGGGGAGAGGGATGGAAGGGTGGAGGGAGGGGGGAGGGATTGGGGGAGGGAGGGATGGAGGGAAGGAGGGAGGGGGGAGGGAGGGTGGAAGGAGGGGGGAGGGGGAGAGGGATGGAAGTGTGGAGGGAGGGGGGAGGATTGGGGAGGAGGGAGGAATGGAGGGAAGGAGGGAGGGGGGAGTTAGGTGGGGAGGGTTGAGGGAGGTGTGGAGGGAGTTGGAGGAGGGGGGGGAGGGAGTGGGGATGGAAGTGGGAAGGAGGGGGGAGGAAGGGGTTGAGGGGTGAAGGGGGACCTACCCTTTTCCCAGTACCCCTCTTTCCCCCACCACCAAGCCACCTCCGCAACGACCCCTGTTGTCCCCCTCCCCAGTCCCCATTCTCAGACCCCCCCCCATTCTCTCTCTCCCCAGACACACTCCAAGTGCTGTTTCGCAACACTTGCTCCTGTGGCCCACGAGCATAGAGGCCCCATGCTGATCTGGAGGGAGGAGGGGAGGGGGAGGGGGAGGGGAAGGGGGGGGAGGGGAAGGGGGGGAGAGGGGAGGGAGCAGGGTAGGGGGGGATGGAGGGGGAGGGGAAGGGGAGGGGGGAAGGGGAGGGAGGGGGACCTCCCCTTTTCCAGTACCGCTCTTTCCCCGTTGGGCCCGTCCTCGTAGGGTTTCATTGTAACCGGGAGGGGAGTGGGGGGAGGGAAGGGAGGAGGGAGGTGTGGAGGGGGGAGGGGAGGGGAGGGGGAGAGAGGGGGAGGGGGAGGGGAGGGAGGGGGTATGGGGGAGGGAGGGGGAAGGGGGGAGGGAGGGGGACCTCCCCTTTTCCCAATACCCCTCTTTCCCCGTTGGGCCCGTCCCCGAGGGGTGAGGGAGGTGGGGAGGGATGGGGAGTTAGTTGGGGAGGAGGGGGGGAGGGAGTGGGGATGGAGGTGGAAGGAGTGGGGAGGAAGGGGTTGAGAGGGGAAGGGGGACCACCCCTTTCTTTTTCGAAACACTTGCCCCGGTGGCCCACGAGCATAGGGGCCCCATGCTGATCTGTGTATGTTAAGTGACTTGCAATAAAAAACACAACTTTAAAAAACAATCAGCTGCTTCACACAAGCATTGTGACGTCACAAGCTGAAGACCTTGAAAAAAAAGGTTTAAAATAAAAAGATGTAAATTTGTAAAGAGTAGACACCCAATAGCAGCTGCTTGTCCATTGTGACATCACACGCTGAAGGGGGGGGGGGACGGGGGTCAGCTCGAGCTCATCTCACAGGGGCATTGTGACATCACAAGCTGAAGACCTTCAATAAATCCGCACCACAGCGCCCCCTATAAATTAGGGGGGGGGGGGGGAGCGCTTTAAAACCTCTGTAACTTAAAAAACATGCGACCGAATTAAATAAAAAATAATTTTCCAGCAGATAACCGCGTGGTGATTAAGGTGGTGCAAAAATCGTGGCGCTACAGTTCACCGTTTTGACGAAATCAGAGAAACCGTTTGTTACGCGCATACCAGGTCAAACCCCCAAAAAAAATATACACAAGAAGTGAGTTTTAATAGTATATAGACTAGAACAAGTGTGCCCGTTCAAAGCGGGCCCGTTGGGCCCGTCCCCACACCCCCCATTCTCTCCTCCCCCAGCCCCACTCTTACCCGTTGGGCCCGTCCTCCTGATCCGTGTATGTCAAGTGACCACTATAACTTCCTTCTTTTATTTTTCCTAATCAGATGTGCAGCACTTTGGTCA